>NW_007726610.1:591424-599712 GCF_000696425.1 Galeopterus variegatus
CAAAAAAAAAAAAAAAAAAAAAAAAAAAAAAAAAAAATTGGGGCAAGAAAGAATGAAGAAAATGAACATGACCTAAGGATATCTGTTGGATTTCATCAAGCATACCAACATATCCATTATGCGAGTCCTAGAAAGACAGGAAAGAGAGAGAGAAAGGGTAAAAAAATATTTGAAGAAATAATGGCCAAAACCTTGCCAAATTTGATGAAAAATTTTAAGTTACATGTCCAAGAAGCTTAATGAACTCTAAGTACAATAGGCTCAAAGAGATTCACACCTAAGATACAGTATAATCAAACTGTCAAAAGCCAAAGACAAGGAGATAATCTTTAAAGCAGAAGGACACAAGCAACATACCATGTACAAAGATGCCTAATATGATTAACAGTTAATTTCTTATTAGAAACCATGGAGGCCCAGAAGAGCTGGATAACAAAAAACAGAATTATTACTAGCAGACCTGCCCTAAAATAAATACTAAAGGAAGTTCTGCAAGATGAAACGAAAAAGCACTAGACATTAACTTGAATCCCAAAGAAGAAATAAAAAGTACCAGTAAAGGAAACTACATAGGTAAACGTAAAAGACATTATAAAGGTATTTTTATTTGTAACAAAATACATCTGATTTTATATACCTATCTGATTTTGAAGACAAGTATATAAGACAATAATTATAAATTTGAGTTGGGCAGAAATTAAATATGAATGGATTAAACACTAATTAAAAGGCAGAGATTCGGTCAATTGATATAAAATATAATGCAACTATAAGTATAATCTGTATAAAAAGATACATTTTAGATTCAAAGACACAAACGGATTGCAAGTAAAAACTGAAAATAGATATATTATGCAAACAATAACCAAAAATGACTGGGAGTAACTATACTGATATTAAAAAAAAATAGAATTTAAGGCAAGAATTGTTACTAGAATCAAAGAAGGGCATTTTACAATAATATAATGACAATCTATCAAACACATATAATAATTATAAACATGTATAGACATAATAAAAGATTCCCAAAATACATGAAACAAAAACTGACAGAATTGAAGGGAGAAATAGACAGTTTAATAATAATAGCTGGGGACTTTAATATCTTGCTTTTAGTAATACATAGAACAACTGAAACAGAAGACCAACAAGGTAATAGATTTGAACAACAAATTATAAATGAACTCAATTTATACACAATGATAGAACACTCCATCCAACAACAGCAGAATACACATGCTTTTCCAGTGCCCATGGAACATTCTCCAGGATAGACCATATGCTAGGCCACAAAACAAGTCTCAGTAAATTTTTAAAAATTGAAATTATATAAAGCATCTTCTTTGAGTACAATGGAATAAAATTACACGTAGGACAAAGACACAAAGTAGCGGTTATGTAAAATGAATGAGTCTAGAGTTCTAATGTACAACATCAAGACTATACACACTAATAAACTGTATATTGGAAATTTGCCAAGTGAGTAGATTTTAGGTTAGGTACTCCTACCACAAGATACAGGTAAGTATATGAGATGATGAATACGTTAATTTGCTTGACTGTAGTAATCACCTCACTATGTATATGTATATTACAACATCATGTTGTACATTTTAAATATACGTGTGTGTGGGTATCAATAACAGGAAGAAATTTGGAAAATTAACAAATATATGAAAAATAAACAACATATTCCTAAATAAACAATGGCTCATGTGACAAGAGAAATTGGAAAATATTTTGACATGAATAAAAATGAAAATAGTACATACAAATGCTTATGGAATATGGCTAAATTAGTGTTTAAAAGGAAATTTATAGCTGACAATGCCTAAATTAAAAGAAAAAGAAAGACAACGTATTGATAACTGACCTTCCACATAAATAAGCTAGTAAAAGAATAACAAACAAAGTAAGCATAAGAATAGAAATAATAAGAGTGGAAATAAATGAAATTGACAATAGGAAAGCTAGAGAAAATCAACAAAACCAAAATTCGTTTCCTTGAAAAGATCGACAAAATTAACAGACCTTTAGCTACACTCACCAAGAAAAAAAGAGATAAGACTCAAATTACTAAAATCAGGAATGAAGGAAGAGGACATAACTACCAATTTAAATAAATGAAAAAAATGATAAGGGAATATTATTGTATGGCAATGAATTAGATAATCTCAATAAAATGAACAAATTCCTAGAAAGACATAAACTACTGAAACTGATTCAAAAAGATACAAAAAATCATAATAGATATATAAATGTAAAGATATTTAAAAAATAAACAGAACTTGTCACAAATAAAATTCCAAGACCAAATGTTGTTACTGGTAAACTCCAAAAACGTTTTAAGTAGTACTAGCACCATTACTTCTCAAACTTTTTCAAAAAATAGAAGATGGAACACTTCTTATTTTTTGAGGCCAGTATTACCCTGATACCAAAACCAGAAATAGCACAAAAAAAGAAAGCTACAGGTTTTCTGTTATGAATATAGATGGAAAAATCCCCCCCCCCAAAACACACAAAAATACTAGCAAACAGAATCCAGCAATAAAAGTGATTATAATACATGATAAACTAGGATTTATCCTCTGAATGCAAGGTTGATTTGGGATACTAACATCAATCAATATAACACACCATATTAAGAGCATAAAGGAAAAAACACATGATCATTTAAGCATATAAAGGAAAAGCATTTGAAAAAACCCAACACCCTTTCATAATAAAAACATTCAACAAACTAAGAATAGAAGGGAACTTCCTTAAACAGTTAAAAAAGCATCTTTGAAAAACCCACTCTAGCATCATACTTAATGGTGAAAGACTGAAAGCTTTCCTGCTAAGATTAGGAATAAGACAAGGTTGTCTGCCCTCACTACTTCTACTCAGTGTTGGAAGTACAAGCCATGGAAATTACACAAGAAATTTAATAAGAGACATCCAGATTGCAAAGAAAAAGTAAAACTATTTCTTTTTGCAGATGACATCATCATTTATGCAGAAAATTCTAGCATATCAATTAAAAATGATAAGAATTAATAAAGTAGTTCAGCAAGGCTGCAGAATACAAAATCAACACACAAAAATCCATTGTATTTCTATAAGCTTATAATGAAAAATCCTAAAACAAAATTAAGAAAACAATTCCAGGTCTAATAGCCTTTAGAAGAATAATATAAAAATAAATTGAACAAAATTAGTACAATGTTTGTAGACTGGAAACTACAAAACTTACTGAAGGAAAATGAGAAGACCTAAGTAAATGGGAAGGAAATTATTTTTCATGGATTGGAAGACTTAATATTGTCAATGTGTCAAATTGATATACAGATTTAAGGTAGTACCTATCAAATGCTAGCTGGCATTTTTGCAGAAATGGACAAGCTAATCTTAAAATTCATATTGAATTTCAAGTGGCCCATAATAGAACAAATAATCTTGAAGAAAAAGAAAGTAGAAGGACTCGTTTCCTGGTATCAAAACCTACTACAAAGCTACAATAATCAAGACAACGTAGTATTGGCATAAGGATAGACACATATTTCAATGGAAAAGAGTTGAGAGTCCAGAAAGAAACCCATACTTCTATGGCTAATTGATTTTAGATAAGGTTGTCAAGACTGTTTAATGGGGAAAATAGTCTTTTCAACAAATGTTGCTGGGACAACTGAATATCCACATGCAAAAGAATGAATTTGGGCACCTATGTCACACCACATACAAAAAACAAACAAACAAAAAACTTAAAATGGATAAAAATCCAACATAAGAACTCAAACTATAAAACTTTTAAAGGAAAACATAAGGGTAAATTTTCATGATCTTGGATTAAGGAATGGTTTCTTAGATATGATACCAAAAGCAGAAACAACCAAAAAATAGTAGGTAAATAGGATATCATCAAAGTTAAAATCTTTTGTGATTCAAAGGACACCATCAGGAAAGTGAAAAGAAAACTCACAAAGTGGAATTAAATGTTTAGAAATCATATATCTGATAAGGGACATGTATCCCAAATATATTTTAAAAAACTCTGACAACTCAGCAATAACAAAACAAACCAATTTCAAAATGGGCCAAGAACTGAACCTTTCGCCAATAAGCATATAAAAAGGTGCATAACATCATTTGTCATCAGAGAAATGCAAAAACAAATGAATGAAAACAAGCAAACAATAAAAACAAACAAAATCCCTGTTATTGTGAGAATGTGGAGAAACTGGAAGCCTCATACATCAGTGGTGGGAATGTAAAATGGTATGGTCACTTAGGAAAACAGTTTGGCAGTTTCTCAAATGGTTAAACACAGAGTTACCATACAACTCAACAATTCTACTCCTATGTATATACCCAAGAGAAACAAAAATATAAGCCCATGCTAAAACACGCACTAAAATGTTCATAGCAACTTTAGTCATAATAGCCAAAATGTGGAAACAACCCAAATGTCCATAAACACATAAATGGATATATGTGATAAATCTGTACAATAGAATATTATTTAGCCATAAATTAATTACAAACTGATACCTACTACAACATGGATGAATCTTGAATACATTATAATAAGTGAAAGAAGCCAGACATAAAAGAACATGTAAATAAATGGAATCATTTTTTGAAATGTCCAGAATAGGGAAATTCACAAAGACAAAGAATAGATTAGTGGTTTCCAGAGGGCAGGGTAGGTGGGAGGCTGGATATGGGGGATGATTGTGGGAAAACAAAATATTTTGGCCCTAAAATATATTTCTTTGACATATTTCAAGATGGCTTATTCAGAAAGATTGGAAAAACAAGATTGGCTAGAAAGCTGTTTCTTTGTGGAAATAAATTTACATCAGTAAATGCAAACAGCCAGGCTTCCTCTGAGGCACCCCTCCTTTGGCTACCGTCTATTCTGTCTGAGGGCAGCTGTTAGATTACCTGAAGTATTTTCTTTTGCATACAAGATGTCTGTATCTAGCTTTAACTCATGACTTCCTTTTTTCACCTGTGAGGACACCCCTCCACACACCACCCAAGAGCTTGTTCTGTGGCTGGTATCTTCCCCCACCTTCTCTCTCTCATGAACTATGTTATATAAACTTTGCTATGCTCATTGGAAATTGGGACATTACTCTCTTATGATTTTGCCTGTACTTTGCCCCTTCCCAGCATGTTAAATAGTAAAATTTGTTATGCCCTTTCTTCATATTGGTCTAAACCCATCAGCGATTTTTATTAATGACCTTCAGTGATGAAGTTTTCCTTTGACCCTTACAACTGCTAATAGGATTATTTCTGAGGTAATGATAACGTTCTGGAACTAGAAAGTAGTGATGGTTACCTAACATTCTGAATATAGTAAAAACCACCAAATTGTACATGTTAAAAGGGAGAATTTTATGGTATTGTGCACTACATATCAATTTAAATTTTTTTTTCAGTAAAATAAAGTTACATTTGGAATGCATCTTAGAGAGTATAGAGTTGAATAATCTCTTTAAAAAAATGAAATACACAAAAAATAAGAGATTACATGTCTAACTACTTAGATATTACAAATATAAACAAAGTCTTACCATATTTACTTATGATCTATTTCTTTTTCTTTGTATAGGTAGAACATTACAAATATGAGGGTACTTAAAAATAATTCATGGAAAAATAAAGTTAAAAGATAATACAAAATTTTGCTTGAACTTTTTGAAGTACCCTAGTACAGTTAAAGCATTCCTACATTCTTCCTCGCCCAAAGGTACCTGCTATTCTGATGTTATTGTGTAGCTGCATCATGAATGTTATTGTAATTTTGTAACTGATAAGAATAAATAATTGTGTATGTTTTTAAAATTTATGTAGGGCTTGCTGGTTAGCTCAGTTGGTTAGAGCACCACCTTGTAACAACGAGTTCAAGAGTTTGGATCCCTGTACTGGCCAGCCACCAAAAACAAAAACAAAACAAAATATAAAATTAAATAAAATTTATGTAAACAGTCTCTGTCTTAGTTTTGTATCCCTGGAAAGCACAGCCTGAGGCAAAATCTTTTTTTTTTTTTTCGTCTTTTTCGTGACCAGTAAGGGGATCGCAACCCTTGGTGTGGTGTTGCCCACACCGCGCGCAGCCAGTGAGCACACTGGCCATCCCTATATAGGATCTGAACCCACGGTGGGAGCGTCGCTGCGCTCCAGAGGCAAAATCTTATATGCCACTACCACTCTTTGGTAGTGCTAGCTCAGGATAGCAGAAGTAAGGGAAATGTAAAGTGAAGCAGAGAAAAAAAGAGTTAATATGAGAGTGTGATCCTGAGCAGGCCACTGTTTGGTATCAAGCACAATTGATTGCTTAATTTCTAGGGACCATTTATGAGAGAATGTATTAACTACTATGACTCAGAAAAATAAACCTGGGATAGGAAAAGAAGAGATTATCTTTATTATATATATTTTATTTTATTTTGTCAATATACAATGCGGTTGATTATTGTGGCCAATTACAGAAACATCCCTCCCTCCTCCCTCTCCCCCCTCCCTCCCCATAATGTCCTTTCTGTTTGCTTGCTGTGTCAACTTCAAGGAATGGTAATTGTTGTGTCTTCTTCCCTCCCCTTCCCCCCCCCCAGTTTTTTGTGTATTTATTTATTTTTAGCTCCCACAAATAAGTGAGAACATGTGATATTTCTCTTTCTGTGTCTGACTCATTTCACTTAATATAATTCTCTCTAGGTCCATCCATGTTGTTGCAAATGGCAATATTTCATTCGTTTTTATAGCAGAGTGGTATTCCATGGTGCAGATATACCATATTTGCCATATCCACTCATCTGATGATAGACATTTGGGCTGGTTCCAACTCTTGGCTATTGTAAAGAGTGCTGCGATGAACATTGGGGAACAGGTATACCTTCGACTTGATGATTTCCATTCCTCTGGGTATATTCCCAGCAGTGGGATAGCTGGGTCATATGGTAGATCTAACTGCAATTGTTTGAAGAACCTCCATACCATTTTCCATAGAGGCTGCACCATTTTGCAGTCCAACCAGCTCATTCCTACCAACAGTGTATGAGAGTTCCTTTTTCTCCACAACTTGGTCAGCATTTATCATTCACAGACTTCTGGATATTAGCCATCCTAACTGAAGTGCCTCTTCAGCAAATGGTGCTGGGATAACTGGATATCCATATGCAGGAGAATGAAACTAGACCCATACCTCTCACCATATACCAAAATCAACTCAAAATGGATTAAAGAATTAAATATACACCCTGAAACAATAAAACTGCTAAAAGAAAACATGAGAGAAACACTTCAGGAAGTAGGACTGGACACAGACTTCATGAATATGACCCCAAAAGCACGGGCAAGCAAACGAAAAAGAAACAAATGGGATTATATCAAACTAAAAAGCTTCTGCACAGCAAAAATAAAACAATTAACAGAGTTAAAAGACAACTAACAGAGTGGGAGAAAATATTTGCTAAATATATATATGTGACAAAGGATTAATATCCGGAATATACAAGGAACTGAAACAACTTTACAACAACAACAACAAAAAAAAAACAAGTAACCCAATTAAAAAATGGGCAAAAGAGCTAAATAGGCATTTCTAAGAGGAAGATATACGAATGGCCAACAGACACATGAAAAAAATGCTCAACGTCACTCAGCATTCAGGAAATGCAAATCAAAACCACACTGAGATATCTTTAATGTATTTTAGTTATATCTGAGTAAGTTGTTGCCAATGGAAGAGAAGATCATAGGCTATGGAAGTCAAATGCTAAGGCATGGAATAGATGCAAACTCACCTTGCCCTGCAAGTTTCCAAATGTTAAATAAATGGATTAGATATCCCATGTGAATATAAACCTATATGTTCTTCATAAGCAGAACACAGTTTTCATTCCTCCCCCACCATTTTTTTTTTATTAGGCAACATGATATGATTATGGTAGTTGATTAATCATTATTTGTTGACAAAGGAGGTTATGCAGAGCAGACCAATAGCCTTTCAGTTTCCCTTTTGACCTTTATATATGGCTGTGATGTGATCTCTGATCAGGGAATCGAACCAAAGTTACTACTATAAGAAACCAAACCTAGAATCCTGGACTGATTAAAAACATGCTGTATTCTCCTGAGGTGGTCAGTCAGAAATAAAAGGTATAGGATTGATAAAGTTAATAAATGTTAGATAATCTCAAAAGTTGGGGCCGGCCCGGTGGCGCACTGCTACAGTGCGCCACTTGGGAGCATGGCGGCGCTCCCGCCGAGGGTTCGGATCCCACATACAGACC
>NW_007726610.1:600042-604384 GCF_000696425.1 Galeopterus variegatus
GTGCGGGCGCAACACCGAGGGTTGCGATCCCGTTGCCAGTCCCGGTCCAGTACGGGCGCGACACTGAGGGTTGCGATCCGTTGCCAGACACGAAAAAAGACAAAAAAAAAAAAAAAAATCTCAAAAGTTAATTTGAGAAACAGAGACAGCCTCAGACTATGGAAAATCCTGTAGTTAATGCCTAACTTGCTAATTTCCTACTTATTAGACTTTTTACAAATGTTATACAAATTTTCTTTTGGAATCCTAAAATGATCTTCTCTGGTATTATTACCTAGGGTAGTAACTTGCATATTTGTTAAGGTGAAATCAGAAGTCACCACTACTACAAAGCAACATAGATTATGGAGAGAGAAGAAACTTTCTAAACAGCCATAGGTCTTTTCTCTTCTCACTTGAGAAGCAGTTTCATCTTGTACAGAATTCAGTCGGAAATTCTTAATGTCCATGTTTCCATTCATTGTTTCTAGGCAAAATTTTAAGTCAGTCTTTCTTTCAAGCAACTTCTAGCTGCTTGCTCAGGTCAACTGGGCACACTCATTTACAAATCCTAGCGTTTAATTCTTACCTAAATAGGGTTAGAGCGCTCCAGAGCATAATTAGGGTTTTCTTCTGGGAGCAATGAGATAACCTGTTCTAGGTGTAAGAACTCGGGAGGGGGACTGATTTTGCTTGGTCTATCTGGTGAAGTTATCCACTCCTGCTTGTTAGTGACTTGGCATGGCAAGGTCCTCCATTTAGATGCCACAGACAATTTATAAGCTTCCCTCAAATTAAAAAAAAAAAAAATTGTGGGTGAGAATCAAATGGAGGAGCTCCGAGTTTAATTTTCACCCAGGACCACATCTGACCTAAGGAATGTTCTTTTACAAACAGTTAGTTTGCTGTTCTTGAATATCACAGCACCGGAAATCTAATAAGAAATTAATTGTTCCCTGATGTCTGAAGAATGTGAGACTGAGCTTTTCTGTCTCTTCTCTTTTACTTTATTTCAATAAACTAGGAAACAGCTACTTTTTTTTTTTTTCATCAGTAGCAGTTTCTTGTTTTGTCTCATCATGTATTCTGGCTCTTTCCTATGTAATAATATTTTAAAAGAACATTTTAGACCCTGAAGGTAATAAAAATAAAAAGGTGTCAATCTTGTTCTCTTTTACTGTCATTTCAATATTCTAGAATAACACAGTTGACACATTTTTTTTATTTTCTATGACTTACTTCACTGCAGACTTTTACACTTTTTCTGACAATTCCAGAGCACTCAACATAAAAGAGTGAAGAAATCTTTACATGTGATTTAGAGAGGATTTACATCACTCTCACAGTTCAGGATATAAGAAAATCTGGTTTACCAGTACAAAGCTGCAAGATTACTGAAGAAAAAGAAAGGTCAGAATGGAGAAACAGGGTGAAGTAGGGCCAGATAGGAAAAAAAAGAAAAAGTTATTTATATTGCCATCGTAAAGCCCAGAAAGAGTCTCTTAGAAAAGAAGAAAAGATGAAAAGCATACATCGGAGGCTACAAACAACACAGAGGGACATTGATTTCCCACATTATGGGGATGAAGTGATTTCAATTATATCATTGTAAAATGTGAAGCCTGATTCTGTTCACAGATAAAGTCACTAAATTCCCTGTTAACCAAAAGGCAGTTTTTCATTCTGCTTCTTTCAGTGACAGTCTGCTGGATTCTATTTTTCATTAAAAAAAAAAAAACACATTTATTCTAGCAATGTGAATATACATATCCAGACAAATGTTCTCATTTCTTTTCAGCCTCTCCATTACTTTCTCTGAACTTCTCTCCCTTGTTTGAGTCTTGCTGAGATTTTTGTTACTTTTATTAATTGAAAATACATTCTGAAAAGTACACAAATCTTAAGTGCATAGTTCCATAGATAGACAAATAGATGAATAGATATAGATATTGATTATGTAACTACCACCCAGAAGATGATGTAAAATATTACCAGTATTCCAGACGGCTCCACTGTATCCCTCTCCAGTCAGCAACCCCCCCCAAGGTAACCACTATCCTGACTTGCATTACCAAAGATTAAGCTTACCTGTTTTGAACAATTCATATTAATATAATCATAAAGGATGTACCCTTTTGTATCTTGCTTCTTTTCCCCCTGTATTTTATGCAGGTGAGATTCATCTAGGTAGTTGTGTTTATTTTTTTCATTGCTGTGTCATATTCCATTGGATTAATATACTGTAATTTATTTATACATCATTTGATGAACCAGGTTTTGGTTATTATAAATAAATTGCTATGGGAATTTCTGTTCCTGACTTTTGGTGCACGTATACACTTATTTCTCTTGGCTGAAAGTAAAACTGCTAGGTCACAGGGTTTGAATATGATTGGCATTCAAACATTTTGAAAGTTTTTCCAAAATGGCTATGCCAATTTACATTTCTACTAGCAGTGTGTGAGAGTTCTAGCTGTTCAACATTTTTGCCAATACTTCATACTATCAGCCTTTCAAATTTTATCTACTCTGGTGTGCAGGTAGTGGTTCATTGTGGTCTTAATTTACATTTCCCCAATAACTAATAATATCGAACACCTTTATGAATAACTTATTAGCCATTTGAAGTTTTGTATTTTCTCAAATATTTGGCCTGAATTTTTTAGTTTTTTTCTTTTGCTTATTAATATAAGAGGATTTATATTCTCATTATAAGTTCAGTTTTAATAGTATTGTGATTTCTATTATGATTATTCTTTGATCCATGTTTTATTTTTAAATGTTTTGCTCAATTTCCAAACATTTGGATTTGAAAAAATGGGGGTATAGTCTGTAGTTGTTTGGTGTAATTTACTATATGTGTCAATTAGTTTAAGTTGCCATCTGTTTGCTCAAATGTTCTATATACTTACTGATTTTTTTTTCTGTTTTCTCTGTTCCTGAGAAAGGTATGTCAAAGTTTTAAAGTATGATTGTGGTTTTAATTCTGTTGATTTTTGCTTTATACATGTTTAGCTATGTTATTAGGTGAATTAAAATTTAGGATTCTTTGTCTGTTTGTCCTGGTGGGTTGACCTGTTCTTTTTCATCATTATGAAATATCCCTTTATCTTTAGTACTAATGTATCTTGTCTTAGATTTGACTTGGTCTGATATCACTATACCAGATTTCTTTTGGTTAGTATTTGCATGCTATATTTTTTATGGACCTTTTCTTTCAATCTTTTGTCTCCTCCTATATAAGTTGTGTCTCTTATAAGCAGCATGTAGTTGGTTTTATTTAAAACTAAATTTAATAATCTTTACCCTTAAGTTGGAGTAATTAGTCCATTTACCTTTAATGTAATGACTGATATATTTGGGTTTAAAACAACCATCTCCTTGTCCTATTTGTCCTTTATTTCTATCTTTCTCTTTTCTTCTTTCTTTGGAATTAAAATGATGTTTTTTATTCTTGTATATTATTACATTTCCTTCAACTTTTAACTTGGTAGTTATACATTTATTTACTATTTTTCAGTAATTACTGTAGAGATTACAGTATGCACCTATTAGAGTCTACTATAAATCAATACCTTACCAATTCTTAAATATTGCAAAGACCTTAAATACTTTGTCCCTTATTACTTTCCTCCTGTCATTTATGCTGTTATTGTTAAGAATTTTTTTTTTTTTTTTTTTTTTTTTTTTACACCTCTGGCCGGTATGGACATCCAAACTCTTGATCTTGGTGTGATAACACCACACTGTAACCAACTGAGTGACCAGCCGGGCCCTTTTTCTACATTTATTTTAAACTTCACAAGACATTATTATTATTTTAAACCATCAATATCCCTTTATATTTCCTTACATGTTTATCCTTTCTTGTGCTCATCATTCCTTCTGCACTTCCATTTTTCCTTCTGGGATTATTTTCCAACTGCTTGAAGAACTCCCCTTCATATTTCTTTTAGTGCAGGTGTACAGGTACTGAATTCCTTCATATTTCATTCGGCTGAAAATGTCCTTATTTCACCTCCTTTTAAAAATAACTTTTTGCTGAATATAATTTGCCTTCATTTTTTGAGATTATTTTCACTGAGTAAGGAATTCTAGGTTTACTGCTATTTTCTTTTAGTACTTTAACGATGAATGTTTAATAACTAGCTCTTCAATAATTGTTTTTTGGGCCGGCCCAGTGGCACACTGCTACAGTGCGCTGCTTGGGAGCGCGGCGGTGCTCCCGCCGAGGGTTCGGATCCCACATACAGACCGGTTCCCGCTCACTGGCTGAGCGAGGTGTGGGCGCAACACCGAGGGTTGCGATCCCGTTGCCGGTCCCGGTCCGGTACGGGCGCAACACTGAGGGTTGCGATCCGTT
>NW_007726610.1:604394-610599 GCF_000696425.1 Galeopterus variegatus
TTGGGAGCGCGGCGGTGCTCCCACCGAGGGTTCGGATCCCACATACAGACCGGTTCCCGCTCACTGGCTGAGCGAGGTGTGGGCGCAACACCGAGGGTTGCGATCCCGTTGCCGGTCCCGGTCCGGTACGGGCGTGACACTGAGGGTTGCGATCCATTGCCGGACACGAAAAAAGATAAAAAGGAAAAATAAAATAAAAAATAATAATAATAATAATTGTTTTTTGCATAAAATTATTTCTTCAGCTAAATTAACAGAAAAACTAACCTTTTCTCATAAATGTAAAATATACTGCTATTTTTTCACTGACTATTAGAAAGTTTGTTCTCATATTTAGCTGAACTCTTTCTTCTTGTGGCTTCTTATGGTTCATCCTATTTCTAATTTTTGTGACTTTTTGAAATGAGTTTAATCCCTCTTCAACATGACAGCTCTTCAAATATTTAAAGATAGCTTATCGTGTTCCTATTCCTCCCCCTTTTAATCTTTTCTTCATACTAGACAAACCCAGTTTACTCATCTGTTCTTCATATATTTGGCCAAGTTCACTTATTATCTAAATACTTTACTCTAAATGTGTTCCAGTTGGTTGGCTTCAGCAAGCAGCAATGACTATGTCAGTTGCTGTCAGGTAATTTGCAATAGTGTTCCATAAAAGACCAACTCACAAATAGGATTCAACTGGCTCTGAATTTGGCCATAGATTTTGGGTAAATGTAGTCCTATTTTTTGTACTAGCCTTTGAAATTAGTAGAGAAAAAAAAAAGAAAAAGGTGAAAGAGGAATGGAGGGAGGGAAGAATAAAAGGAAGGCTGAAGGAAAGAAGAAAGAAATATTAGCAAATAAGTTTTGTGTTCAATTTATTTTCCATTTATGGGCAATATAATTTAAATCCCACAGTGTTGCATAGTTTTGTTCAATTTAACTAAGTGAATATTTTAGTTGGGAAGCTATTATTTGAGAGAGAAAAATTTAAAGTTTATTAAGTGAGCATTTTCAATTGTAGTAGATAAAAAGAAAAGGTATAAATCTAATAAGGTGAACCAGGAAAATGTGATTATGTGCATCTTTTCAGTTACATACTGTGGAATATACTAAAAAGCATATGTACTTCACAGGGCCTGGTTTTCCAAAGTCTTGCAGTTTCTAATATTGACCTTGTGGAAGACTGGAAATTTTCTTCAGTCTCTGGTGTAGGATAAAGATTTGTGGCACAGCAAGGTTGCTGGCTCAAGGACAGACTATTTACCGATTGTTATGGAAAGATACTGAGAAATTTCTATAAGATCACTTAATTGTCTAAGGGAATGTCATCTGACTTGTTTCACTGAAAGTTACCAGCCTATATTGTTAAACTAAAACCCCACCTATGTTCTCTTCCTGTAACTTCCTGGTCTGGAAAATAAATGTAGGAAGAGAACCCCAATTCGGGGTTAATTTCCCAAGGAAGGAATGCCTCTCGCTTGAGGGTTCCGTAGGAAGAGAAACCCAATTCAGGGTTAATTTCCTGAGGAAGGGATGCCTTTTGCTTGAGCATTCCCAAAGGGAAGTTAACCACTTCGGGGTCTCTCACTGCTTGGAAGAGATGGGCTGTAATACTTTGCATCTCTGTCACCCAGGGGAAGTGGGGTGACAAATCAGTGGGGGGCAAAGCAACACAAAGCAACAATATACTGCAAGTCTTGATAGCAGAAATGATTTGTTTTCATTCATTCAAACTTACATCGCGAATAAAGCTTCATAAAGTGAACTGGTGGTACTTAGTTTTTGAAGAAAACATTTACAAATTTTCATGAATACAGGCATATTAACATAATGAAATTACAGATATTACATTTTTGCATGGCAGAATACTCAAGGTTAAAACCCAAGAAGACTCTTGTAGGACTAATAAAGCCTTGAAGTAGAATTACACAATGAGGCAAGCAAAAAAAATATAAGGTTTAAAATGAAAGGTATGCTAAAAGTCCAGTTGCAAAATGTATTTGAAAGCTCTCAGTCAGATCCAAGAGCAGGTCAACAATCACAAAGTAAGTTATTTATATTGCTGCTTTTGTGCCTTCCAAGTTTCTGCCAAAATTCTTAATACCTGGACCTCAGTTGGCTTCTTCTTAGTAAGGTATGAGCTTTCATGTATGAGGGTACTTCAAAAAGTTTATAAAAAATTTTCACATTATCTTTTAATTCTGTTTTTCCATGAACTTTTTGAAGTACTCTAGTATAAAGTAAATGCCACTGGGCCACTGTCAGAAGGCTATGGCCACTGCAGTAGTGGAAGTAGATTGGTTTTGAACTACCTACTGCTGGTGAAAGTCTTTCACCCTCATTTTAGCAGAATCCAGGTATTCCATGACCTTGTAACTTTTGGTGCAGCATTCCAAGAGGTTATACTAGTTCTCTCCTATAAACAAGTCAGAAGATTGTAGTTAGCTTTGTGTTTTATGCCACTGAAATCATGCTCTTTCCTCTGGAAAGAATGTAATAATGGCCTGCTAGATTTTTCTGAGATGACGGGCCAATCAATACTCTTCCCTGAGGACAGTGATGGGCCTACTAAAGCAAAAGGTCACCATCCTGGGAACATAAGTCAAGACAAGAGACCAAGCTAAGACACTGCCTTAAAACAATTAGTTTACCAACTTGGAAAACTTTAAAAATTCCCAGACTGTTTCCTGCTTTTGGCCATGATGGGTACCTTACATTAGACTGAGGATACCTGTAAAAGCTGTATACAAATTTTAAAATATATTATTTGAAAATACGTGGGAGAAGTAAAAACAAACAAAAAAATAACTTGAAGGGGCCAAGATTCTGAAGAGAAGGGAATCACAAAGAGGTGAGCTCCACATTCATCTCTGCTTTTATCTCTGGGGCATTCAAGAGAATTCAGGCAGAGAGAAAGTACTGGTCTGGGACTCACAGCAGTCTCACTGCAGTAGAGAGACAGGAGACAATTTTAGGGCTGCCAAGGTGACAGGGACTTGAGGAGACATGAACCAAGAGAGAGGTAAGCCAGAAATTCTGCAATTTCTCCTTGTGTTTGCCCACTACTAGGCTGCTACTATTCAAAGACAATGTTATTTTCTTGGTTAAAACACTCCATCATTTTCCCCCCACTGGCTAAATATTAAAATGCAAACTCTTTAGAATGCTAAATATAACCTCTACTCTTTAGTCTACCGTATCTTCCCATTTGTGGCAGACGCACTTTACAATGAGTCCCCCCTGAGTCATACACTTGTGAAAACTCCTCCCTGTAATCCCCTCTCCCTTTGTGACTAGAACCTGTGACCTGCTTCTCACAAATGAAATATATAGCAAAGGTGACATCACTTCCATGATTATGTTACATTATAATCATTATATAGAAAGGGGAAGGGATTTTGCAGATATAATTAAGGTCCCTAATCAGCTGACCTTGAGTTAATCAAAAGAGATTATCCTGGGTGGGCCTGACTTGATCAGGTGAGCCTTTTAAAAGAAGGCCTAGGCTTTCCCTGAAGTGAAAGACTTGAAGCAGCTGAGATTCCATGTAACAAACTACCATGGGTTCTATAACCAAAAGGGAATCAATTCTGTCAACAACCTGAATGAGCTCTGAAGAGGCCCCTGAGATCCAGATAAGAATGCATCTCAGTCAATAACCTGATTATAGCTTGGTGAGAACATGAGAGAACTGAGTTAAGGCATACCCAGACTTCTGCCATACAAAAACTGTGAGATGATAAATTTGTGTCTTTTTCAGCAGTTAACCTTATATTATTTTGTTATGTAGCAATAGAAAACTACTACATCACTGTTGCCCCAAACCTCATGTACCAGACACGGAGAACTACTAGTAGTGCTTTGACATTGATGTGCTATTTTACACTTTCATGTATTGATAAATATTGTTCCTTTTGTATTAAATACCCTTCACTAGTTTTTCTGCCTACAAAAAATTCCACATACATTTCATTATCCAGCTGAAGCTTATACTCCTTTACTAAGACATAATGACCTATACAAGAAGATTTGACAGCCTTTTTGCCACCAACATAGCTATTTTTAAACTAAACTCTAGCACCTATTATATTGTATTGCACTTAGCTGTTTGTATGCCTTACTCATTTGTTACTTCCATTAGGGCAAGGAACAAAATTAATTTTTGCATTGCCAACATGGCCTAACCAAATACTTGGCTAAAGTAGAGACTCAAAATTTGTTAAATGAATGAAATTACATTTGATTATTGCATTGATTTTTCTCAATTTATAGCCAGCTCCTTCCCAAATACAGTACCATATTTGACTTGCCATTTGTTGTAAATGTGTTCTTTTGAGATCTGAGAGTATGTATTTGAGAGTGAGAGTGGGAATGAGATCAATAGACGTATGGAAAAAATCTGTATTCCTCTGCTCTACCTCTTCCGTAATTTTACATATTAATCATATCCTCTCTCTCAGCCTTTGGCTTCTCCTTCTAAAGAGATCTTGTCTTCTCATTCACATGTTTCCTGCCTGCTCTAATGCTACGAGGGTACTTCAAGAAGTTCATGGAAAGATTCGTATTATCTTTCAATTCTATTTTCCCATGAAATTCTTGAAGTAACCTCCTATCTTGGAGCTTCAAAGATTATTTAATTTCTAACGATAAAAGGATACAGACCAAAATTTGTCCTCCTAGTTCTTCCTTTTCCTGATCTTCAAGTTCTTGATAATTCTTCAGGGTCAAGATATCTTTAACTGATAGGGCATTCAAGTTAAGTGTCAACTTATTTCAAAATCTATCATTCACAAAATGATCTTAGAAGAATCTTCTACAGTTGTATATTTTCCCCCTCCAATACTGCATTACTGACTAAGTTAGGGAGAAGCCAGAGGTTGGAAAAGATGAGTCCCCGAAGTGTCACTTACTTTCTTCAGAATTCAACTCAGAACTATAGATCAAAGATTTTAAATACTTGGTCAGGCTGGTATAATCTATACTGTTTTGCCTATTATTTAATCTCTTACTTATTAGTCTGTTATTTGAAAGTGGCATAAATATCTTTATTTACCTTCTGTGGGGCTTATCATAGGATATGGGAAAGGGAATTCAAATGCATAAGAATATTGGCATGGCAAATATATAATTCTCTGTATTCATTAATCACTCCTAAACATTTTTAAAGCTTGCTCTAGGGCCAGCCCGGTGGCGCACTGGAGAGTGCACCACTTGGGAGTGTGGCCGCGCTCCCGCTGAGGGTTCGGATCCCATGTGGAGACCGGTTTCCGCTCACTGGCTGAACGCGGTGCGGGCGCAACACCAAGGGTTGCGATCCCGTTACCAGTCAGTAAAAAAGGGAAAAAAAGAAAAAAAAAAAAAAAAAGCTTGCTCTAAACTCAACATTTGCATCACTTTGCCAATTTTAAGGTTGAGTGGCAATCTTAGACTACAGTATACATTAAGACAAATAGAGAAGCAATGCACACATTCATACATTATCTTTATACATGTGTTTAATTGTAAAACCTAAGTGGTACTTTAAGACATACTTTGTGTTTTAGTCATTAGTATATAAAAGTATTGATAAACTTGACTCCCTGTTATGGAATTGAAACATTTTAAAAATGCAAATAGCTACTTCCTAGTAAACATGGTAGATTGAACATATGTATTTTTCATACTCTCTTCTCCAAAACCACCACACTAAATTGACATTTAAGAAACAAGCATGCACAAAGAGAATAGGAAAGAAGATAGTTAGCAAGCAAGAAATGTCAAAAACATTTTGGAACCTAGAAAACAAATACAGTAGTAACTAACTTAACATACTGAGGAAAGTGAAAACCTAAACCTATATGTCAGGATATCAACAAGAAACAAGCCTATTTTCCGCCATGCAACTCCTGAAACACACAGATATTGAAGTCATCACATATCTCTGAAGACAGGGCTTAGGGTGGGACTGAAAAGAGGATTGGTGAAAAGCCTAGTAAGAAAATGTTCTAGACACCCCCATCCCCTCCCTTAATCTTTAACCAGGTATTCCAGTTAGGGAGAATTGTGAGAAATGTAATGAGATGTTACGCTTAACAAAGGGTGATGGTTTCATTGCCTACAGTGTGGGGATAAGACCAGGAACATCCACCTGCCACATGGAGATATCATGTCAGGGCAAAACAGGAAGAAGTACTAATTTTTTTTTTTTTTTTTTTTTTTTTTTTTTTTTTTTTTTTTTTCT
>NW_007726610.1:610726-634855 GCF_000696425.1 Galeopterus variegatus
GGTGCTGCTCCCGTGCCTCGCTCAGCCAGTGAGCGGGAGCCGGTCTGTATGTGGGATCCGAACCCTCGGACGGGAGCGCCGCCGCGCTTCCCAAGCGGCGCACCATCCAGTGCGCCACCGGGCCGGCCCAAAATTTAACAAAGACTTTAAAGCCCATTCTTGAAAAACTAATTTAATGACCGAGAAGATATGATGAGGGTACTTCAAGTAGTTCATGGAAAAATAGAATGAAAAGATAATATGAATCTTTCCCTGAACTTTTTGAAGTGCCCTCATATGTGTCAATTCCAAAGCAATCTGAAGAGAATCAGTGGGCTGCACAGATGTTCAGCAGAACAAAAGAAACCAGCAACTGGGAATGCAAGTAATTCTCACTAGCAATATAAACAAGGAACCTGAGTCTTTCTATCTAGTTCACCAAAGGCTGCTTAGAAGAGAGTATGCAAAGAGTATTAAGTATATGTAATGGGGAGGAAAGGGCTCACCAGAAGACATCCACACAAGAACTCAGAAAACATACTAACTACTGTTGGTCCCAGAAAGCAGGAGAAAAACAGAGATCTCAGAACAAAACAGGAAAGAGACTAGTTGTAATACCTTATTGATTCTTGTCTGATTTACCTTTTTTGTGAAATCTTCCCCAAACATTAGCAATGTCCCCTTAAAAATTTAGTTGCATTCTTGTAATACTTTATTAATATGTTTAGCTTAGTTCTGTGACACTGTATGTAAGTGTCTAACAGCTCTACCAGTAGTTCTCAACTCTCATTGCACCTACTCCTAATGATTTTTATTTAATTGAGAAGGGCCTGAGTTTTGGTATTTTTTAAAAGCCCCCCAGGTGATCTAAGGTACAACCAGATTTAATAGCAGCAGGAAACTATGAGTTCCTAGAAGGTAAACTCTGTCTTTTTTCTCCTTACCCTAGAACCTAGCACAACCGGGAAATGATATTTTAAAATGTAGCTCCTTTTAGACAAGTTCTGAAAGCTATCTAATGCCAAATGCTAAGGGGTGAATATTTTTGTATCAACATTCCAGTGTAACCTAAAAGGTTTTAAAATTTCACTATAATACATGTAATAGATGCTGTGAGGTTCACATTGACTAAGAATATTCTATTTGCTCTTAAAAGCCAGGTCACAGTTCAAAAGAAAAACACACTCATTATGGATGTTCATGATTTCTAAAAACAATTATAAAAGCCTCTGCTTACAAAAAGCTGTTACTGTTAGGATTATTACATAATTATTGTTATGACTATTACATAAAGCCAATGCTGAAAATCACTTCTTACTTCATCAATCCATACGTGCATTGTGAAAAATAATTGAGATCGCTGCTTCTGGGAAGTGAGAAATGCTGTTTCCTCATCCTTGCCTGCAGTAGCTAATTCTCTCGATTCCCTTTACCCATTAGTGCTCAACAAATATTTGTGAATGAAGTAAAACAATTTATTTCTTCTTCTTCCTATCCTTTTCTCACCAAGCCTTTTCATTTGTCTACATTCAGTAGAAATAATAATTGTATAGGTAATTTTAATTTAATACACATTTAAATCCTTGAGAGAATTGTGAGTAGATGTTGTTCATACATTTTAAGGTAAAGGGTCATATTCTCCACTCTAAATATAAACAGCAGATGGCTGTATCATTAAAGGGCTTTTATAATCAATAATTGTCACCATTACAATGATCATCTTGAAGCAACTGGGCCATGATATAAGCAAACATAAGAAGGTATAAATCCAGACTTTCAAAGCTGATACACTAGTGTTGCAAACTGACATGACTGACTCCATCTTTGTCCCAGTTGAGAAAACAGCTAAATGCGTTTCTGCACTCTGTAACTCTGTGGTCACAAGCCTGTTCCAGTGTTAGCAAGAAAACCACAGACTGCCAGCTCTTTCCTGTGTAGATGAGAAACAGAGTTGCTCTATAAAGCAGACCCCTCCTCAAGTAACCACACTTCCTGCCCTTGCACCCAGGTGTGATAAAGACCCTTACCCAAAAAAGTTTCTTTACCTAGTTTTAACTCACAACCACAGTAACCTAGTTAACCATTTATTAGAAGACCCCCAATTTAGGAAACTCTGCCTGAAGACAGGCAGAGGAGCCAATAAAAATGGCTTAACCTGCCTATTTTGGCTTCTGTAAACTAGCTTGCTTGCTCTTGCAGGACATCCTGTATCCCAGACAGGATATGGTTTTTGCCTTTATAAACCCTTTTCTAATGAGGCTGGGGGCTGCTCTCTGACCAGGCTTTCTGGGGAGACAGCTGGCCGGCCGAGAAGTAAAATCCCTAATTCCTGACTTTAACAGTGTTTGTCATTATTCACTTGGGGCGTGCACCATAGAACACTAGAAAGAAGTATTCTCATATTTACCACAGGATTCTTCAAACCATCCCTTCTCAAACTTTAGTTTCCATCAGAATTGCCCAGGGGGGTGGGGGCTTGTAAAAACACATATTGCTGAGCCTTGCTCCCATGTTTTAGACTCAGTAGGTCTGGAATAGGGCTCAAGAATGTGCATTTCTAACAAGTTGTCAGGTGATACTGATGCTGCATGTCCAGGACCACACTTTGAGAAGCCCTGATGTAAACCGAATCCAGTCCCAAGCTCAGTAGCACCATTTGACCTTCAGGCAAGCAGGGTCATCCATAAGGTTTGCTGCAAAAACATGATGTCTAGCCCCAAGCAGCACCATCTAATCGACAAATTATGTGAACAATATGTGTAATTTAAAACTTTCTAGTAACCACATTTAAAAAGTAAAAAAACAAAACAAAAAAAAAAAAAACACAACAAAAAAACAACAAAAACTGGTAAAGTTTCTTTAATATTTTATTTTATCCTATATATGTAAAATATTATCATTTCCACGTGTAAGCAATATAAATATTATTTATAAGATTATTTTACATTCTATTTTTAATACTAAGCCTTTAAAAGAAGTTGTGTATTTTATACTCACAGCACATATCAAATTGATCTAGTCACTTATTGAGTGCTCAGTAGCCCCAATGCAACTATCAAATTGACATTGCAGCTCTGGAGGCTAGACCTTTATCACTCTCTTGGAAAAATTTGTTTTAAAGAATATCTTAATTTATTTGGGGATGCAATAAAATATTTGAAATAGAGGTACACAGTGATGGAAAGTGATAATTTTCAATCAATATAAGGTAAGGTATACCTATACAATAATAATATTTCTTCCATTTCATTACTAATAACATTCAATTGCCAAACTGCAGTTACATACAACTTCTTCCATAGATTTCTATTTTGTAATGTTACTATATAACAAATAACCACTTTTAATTTAAATAACATCTGAGGTGCTAAAATACTAGATAATATGAAACCAAAGAGGTTCTTTCAACTAAAATGTTAAAATTATATTATGCACTAAGAAGTGGATACTTTCTTCTTGTTATAACAATTTTGGTATTACTTTTGTATTAAATGTTCATCATTGAAGATTGAAAAAAATACAAATAAGCAAAAAGAGTATAAAAATTGTCTGTAATCTTATAACATTAATTCCTTTGTATAGGTCTGTACAGATATTTTTCCTTGCCTATAACTATATAGTATTTTTGAAAGCAATCATACCATACAAGTTTTGTGACTTGTTTTTCTCAACTAACAAAATAGACTAAATATCTTTCACATACACTTCTATAAAGTCATTTTAAATGATTATATAGTATTGCATGCATATGCCACAATGTATCTAGTCCTTTTTTATTGGACACTTAGCTTTTTCATTCATAAAAGCAGCATTGGGATGCAAATGAGGTAAAAAAGCTATCAGAAATTTAACTAGCACTCCCTATTCACACTATCCTTCTGCTTAACCCTTTCTTTTTTTTTTTTCTTTTTTTCTTTTTTTTTTTTTTTTGCCCTTTTTCGTGACCGGCAACGGATCACAACCCTCAGTGTCACGCCCGTACCGGAACGGGATCGGCAATGGGATCGCAACCCTCAGTGTTGCGCCCACACCTCGCTCAGCCAGTGAGCAGCCGGTCTGTCTGTATGTGGGATCCGAACCCTTGGCGGGAGTGCTGTCGCGCTCCCAAGCGGTGCACTGTAGCAGTGCGCCACCGGGCCGGCCCTTAACCCTTTCTTACCAGCCTTGCTCTTCTTCTAAGTAATTACTCCACCATTTCAACTTCCAATGCTTTCAAACTTTAGTGTATCAGAAACACCCAGTCAGTTTTGTTTGCTTGTTTGTTTTTAATGAAGATTCATAGGCCCTAACTTCAGAGAGTGATTTAGCAGGACAGGTTTGGGGCTTAGGGATCTGCATTTTTGACCAGCTCCCCAGGTGATTCTACTGCAGGCAGGCCCTATTTTGAGAAACACTGCTCTGGTCCATATGTCCTATTTTAAAATAAAGTTGATAGTATTTTTCATTTACCTGCACACACTGCTCAAGGAGATGCACTGAAATAAATAAATGCAGAAAATGTATCACTTTGAACTAACTTTCTACTCCCAGCAGCCAAAATCTATGTTTAAGTCCCTATAGTTCTTATAACAAACCTAATATTCTAGTACACAATTTCTTCCCAAATACATTTTTAAAGAAACGTGGTTAGTGTTTTGCATGCTGAAAATGGAAGGTTCTACTTTGCAGCTGATGGAAAGGCATGCATTTCTGGCAGACGTGGATGGCATTTGTGAAATTCTGAATAAGCTCTCTAGCCACCATCAGAGACTGCTAGGTTAGCTGAACTGCCCTCATCAAACAGAGTGTCCATTACCTTTAATGGGTGTTTTAGGATAAGGCCTAAAAGGACTAAGTATGTTTGGTGAGAATTTCTTACTATTGCTTAAAATTCCATCCACAAATTGAATGCACTTAATCAGCCTCTCTCCAGTGGAAGGTGACAGAAAATAGACAATCCAGAGATACAGGCTACCCAAAGCAAATAAAACGGAACATATTCCTTCCAGTTTGTCCAGGGGCCTGAAGTGATATGCCACAAAGAAACTGATATTCTGAAACTTCGATGAAACCTTGTGAAATATTCTCCAGTGGCAGGACAACCTCCCTACCCCCACTTCTGAAGGGAGACAAGGGGTACTCGAACACAGTGCTTCTGCCTAAAAAAAATCAAATCTGACTACCAGACCTTATTATCCTCCAAGAATTCTCTGTCTTTTCTGGTCAATGGCTTTTATCCTACACACAAAATAAACTATTTTTAATGATTTATCAATACACTGAGTCACAAAAAGCAGAAAAAAAGGCCACACAGAGTCTTGTATTGCATAGTCTCTGTGTTGCTTGTTCAGATTAACTCTATCTCAAAGTAATTTCTCTCTTCTTTTGAATCTCACTGGCCCAGGTAGAAACAGTCTTACTCCATGTCGCCTTGCTTATATAATGTGCCAGAACCCTATTCTAGTTCTTTCAAGAATGTATTTTTTAAAAATTCTTGATGATAAGGATTATGCCTGCCCTTCTTTTGTATCTCCACTGACACATGGTATTTGCATAATGCACTTATTGAATTATACTACATATGCATGTATGCACATGCACTCTTGCTGTGTGACCCTTTGTTTTGTTTTTGTTTTATCATAAAATTACTTTGCATGATGGTAAACAACAGGACTTTAATCTGAACCAGTTGACTCAAGACTTATTTGGGACAAAGTTAATGTCAGCCCAGCATGGTGGCCTTATCATGTGTTATTATATTTGCTAATAGACACACATAAAAAATAAATATTTCTTCTTGCCTCTGAAAAGAAATCACCCCTGAAATGAGACATAGCTACTATTAGAAAGCCATAAATTAATACAGTATCCATATCTAATTTTCATTGTCATATTGATTTGCCTACAGCATGCTTTAGAAACCTTTCCATAAATTAATACTTATACTAGTCCACCAGGGAGAGAACAGGATTGTCTTTTCTCTTTTTTTTTTTGTCTTTTTTTTTTTTTTTTTGTCTTTTTCGTGACCAGTAAGGGGATCACAACCCTTGGTGTGGTGTCGCCCACACTGTGCTCAGCCAGTGAGCACACTGGCCATTCCTATATAGGATCCGAACCTGCTGCGGGAGCGTCGCTGTGCTCCCAGTGCTGCACTCTCCCGAGTGCGCCACGGGCTCGGCCCCAGGATTGTCTTTTGAAATGAAAATTTTGTGGTAGAGGCAGAGACATGTGATATAGTAGAAAGAGCGAATGACCTTGAGCAAGCCATATTCCCTTCTCATCTGTGACATGAAGAGGGTTGGGCTAGATTTCTTCATTCAATATATATTTAATGCATACCCAGCCCTCTTTCAGGTATTAGGAATACAGCAAGTAATAAGAAAAATCCTTGCCCTCCTGCAGCTTACATTCTAGTCATGGAGAAAGACAATAAGTCTCTACAATATTTGAAAATGATCATAGACAAATGCTATGAAGAAAAATGAAGAAGGTTAAGGAGATATAGTGTAGAAAGTAGGAAGGAGGGCGCTGTGGATAGATTGAATTATGTCCCCCAAAGTTCATATATTAGAAGCTTAATTCCCACTGTAACTTTTGAGGGTGGGAAATCTTATGGTAATTTTAAGGTGGGGCCTTGAAGATGTGATTAGATTGTAGAACCGTGCCATACTGAATGGATTAAAAAATGGTGGTCAGGGGCGTGGTTCTGAGTGCTTTAAATGGAGTGCACATGAGAAGTTAGTCTGTATGCTCTACCATTTTCTGCATGTGAGACCCCTGGGTCACTGTCACCACCACCAAGACCCTCGCTCCCTTTGTTTCCTGGACTTTGGACTCCCCAGCCTACGAAACTGTAAGCAGTATATCTCGTTTTCTTTATAAAACAACCACTTCCATTTATTTTGTTATAAGCAACAGAAATGGACTAATACACAGGGAAAATGAAGAAATAGGGAGATATACTAGGTAAGGCCTTTCTCAGGAGTTGATATTTGAGCAGAGGCCTGAATGATGAGGAGATTGGTGTGCAAATGATTGGAGGAAGGGTATTTCAGGCAAAGGGAAGAGCACACAGAAAATCTCTAAGGCCGAAACAATCTTGGTCTCTTCACATATAAGGCAGGTCAGCATGTGTAGGGTGGAGCAAGCCAGGAGGAGAGTAGCAGGAGATGGGGTGGAAGAGGCATGCCAGATCATGCAGGGCCTTGTCAACTACGGGGAGAGGTTCGAATTTTATTCTATATGTCAGGGGAAGTCTTTAGAGAGTTTTAATCTAGGAATGACAATCTGATTTACATTTTTAAGGGAGAATGTTTTGTGATAAAGGCAAGAATGGAGAGATGAGTGGGGAGATTACTGCAGTGAGAGAGATTGGTGGCTTGACCTGTGGTGGTAGAGCAGACAGAACACTGAACTGATTTGAGATATGTTTAAGAGGCAGAGGCAACAGGACTTGCCAACTGATTCATTAGATGTGGGGTATGAGGGAGGAAAGAGGAAACCAAGATGACTCTTGGGGTTTGCACCTGAGCAATAACTGTCTAATGGTTCTCATTTCGGACATTGTACCTATGTTCATAAGTAAGACTGGCTTATTCTCTTCTGATTCTGTCCTTTCCTAGTTTTATGATTAAAATTATACTATTCTCATAAAGTAAATTGAGTAGCTTTTTTCCCCCTTTTCTGAAATCGTTACTGTAATTTGGATCATTTAAAATACTTGAAAGTTAGGGAGAATTTGCCAGTAAAATCATCTAATCACCTGGGCCTGAAGTCTTTGGTGGAAAGTGGGAGTATAATTTTTATTACCAATTCAATATGCTCAAGTCTATTGGTTTATGAAGGTTTTCTAATTTTTCTTAAGATAATTTGGATAAATTATATATTCTCTTAATACATCCATTTCATTTATGTTTTCAATTTTATTGGTATAAAATTGCTCCATATTATTCGCCTTTGATATTTTTTCAAATCTCTACTTTATCTATCATTATATGGCCTTTTTCATTCCTAATATTACTTGCATGTGCCTTTCTCTTCTTTTTTTCCTTCTCTGGGTCAATAATTCTCATGACTTAGCCTTTGAAGCAAAGGGCTGCAAACAAAATGATTTAAGAAAAATCAGAAAATATATCCATTTAATAGCACTCCCCCCACCCCACCCCCTCATTCCCATTATTTCTTTTTTTGTAGAGGGTTCATAAATTAGGTGTGTAGGTAGGTATGTAGAGTGCTGTGAGAGTGAGTAGAGTTAGAAAATTTTAAAAATCAGGAACAAAAGAGAAACAAAATCCCTAAGACATCACTTTATCAGGTTCTAGAAGTGCCGGTTTGCTAAGCTGATCACACACAAAAAGGAAGTTTAAGTACTTCAAATACATCCAGAAAAGTAAATACTTTTCAGTGCAGAGCAGAATCATAAAGAGAGGAACAATTTACTCAGTGTCACATTAGTTGGTGTCAGTATAGTATACAAGTATGAACAGAAGAACATTTGCAAAGAGAAGGCAAAAATATGCAGGCAGTTTTGAGTAACTTTCTGACTCCCAAATCTTCCTTCCCTTGGACTCAATAATCCATTCTATAGGTGGATGTCTAGAGCCACAGTGGTCCAAGTTTTAATCCAGGCTTTGACACTGGCTAGTTAGTTGCATGACCTGGAACTGAACACCACTAGTCCCTTCTGTGCTTTATTATTTGTAACAGAGCAATAATATAACTGACTTCAAAGTCTTTGGAAATCCCAGAGGACACTCATTCTTTTTGCTTTGTTACAAACCCACTCAACCAGCTCCCAAGACAGTTAATTCTTAAGATTTTATTGTGTTGTTTACATTTCTAGCTGTTTCCAGAGTTTATCGTCATTAAAAGCCCAATGAAGATTTACCTTAGAAAGTTTTTTTTTCTTTTCTTTTTTTTTTTTTTTTAATAACTTCTCATATTGGGTGAAACCAAATTGTTGGGGAGAGGAGAGAGAATAACATCCAACCTACATATGTAAAGGTGATAACTTACTGCGTTGCTTAAGGAGCTGATGAAATTTGGTGAAAATATGTTCCTTTCATCACAACTAGTTAGCCTTGTCTAAATTAGAGCCCTTAAAATAGCTTACTTTTTCCCCTTGAAAGATCCGCAAGTTAATAGCAAATCCATAATGGAATAAAAAGGTATTATATTAAATACCATCAACCTTTAATGCCCCCTCCCCAGCCAAGGAAGCCACAGTTCTAACAGAACAATAAACTAGCTGAGCACTGTTTAATTTCCCATTGTTAAATTAACTAAATTAAGGTACAACAATTTTAAAATGCATTGAAGATGCTCTTTTAAAAAGTAGTCTTTTCCATCCCTTTGAGTAGTATTATAAAACCACTTCAGATTTAAAATCTCTAAGTTTTTATACTTGGCCTTACATTTATTTACATTGGCTAAGCTGGGAACTATTATCTCTAACATCAGTAATATTTCTAGAATATATACATATACATATAAAAATAGAACATATTCTGAAAGCTATTATTAATTAATTACACAGCTGCCATTCTGAAACTGCAATATCACTCAGTGCTAAATACATAATTTGTTAGGCTTAAAGCTGAGAGAATATTTTTAAAGGTAATAAATACTTAAATGCTGGAGTATTTCTTTTTAATTCCAGATAGAATTTTCCAAGTTAACATCATTTTTACTAGCTGGAATAGGATTCAAAATAGACCAATTCCTATTAACCTAGAGAAATGTTTTTTCTCACTCCAGATGAGGGCTCACTCAATCTGTGTCAGTTCAAAGAACAAAAGAGTTGTCTCGGTTGATCTAATTTGGAGGTTAACAGTGGTAATTTGTGAAAAACAACATCTCAGAACTTTTTCCATTACTGCTTAATCTACTGTGTCAAAAAGTACTTTACTTGTTAAGAATTATTTTTCACCTACGCAGTCTCTGTTACGTCAAAGTTCAGAGGTGGCTAGAAGGACAAAGTTCAATTTCCTTCTGGTCTTGGCAATCCCCTTCCAGAGAACAAGATGTCACTTTACTTTCATAACATTCTCACCAGAAGAGGAAGGCTGAAGAGAGCTCATGGAAATGCCAAGTGTAAATGTGGCTTGATCCTGGGTCTAGAATCTGTCTATGGAAGGAAATAGCTAATAACTGTTCTTAAGAGCCAAAGAATAGGAAGAAATAGGGTTCAGAAACTTCTTCATTAATATCTCACAGGGTAGGGAGATACTACTTGTATTACAGAGTAAGAATAAAAGTATCAGTGTGATATAGGCAATCATGGGAATGGGAGGGACTAGCATCAGTTGAGTGCTTAATGTGTGACAAGTACTATACACACATCATCTCATTTAATCCTCACAATAATCTTGTAGTATGGGGAATGAAACTCCTATTTTACAGATAAGGAAACTGAGGTGCATAGAGGTTTATTTCCCTGCCTGAGATCAGACAGGTAGTAATTGGCAGGGCAGGAATTTGAAACCAGGTCTTTCTGGTTTCAGTGTCCGCACTCTCACTATTTGGCTTCCACAGCGGACCTAGGAACACATTGCTATGAGAGTGAGTACCAGCCAAATTTCAGGCACAGGAAGTTTACCAAGTAGTTATAGAGCCCTGCCAAATTACCTGGGCTTTTAAAATATGTAACATGGTAGAAAGCAAACTATCCCCCACCCCATCACCTGAGTATTAGAAAATTCTCACATAAGTCAGTCCTGGGTCATTAACTGAAACATAATAATAATGTTGAATGAACAAACAAATGAACAAAAAGGCCCTAGAGTAAGTGCCTCTCACATGGAAATGGATGGAATCTCGTCCCCTCCTTGAGAATCTGATGAACAATAAGACCATCCTCCCTAGAAAAATATTCCTATATGATACAACATTTTAGTCAGCAATCTCAGAGGATTTTTGGTCTCCCTGAAGCCCATTAGGGTAGACTACACCATTGTTCCCAATCCTTCACCTTTTTCTGAATTTACGTTTTTTGCCATAAGACTTTGTAACTCTGCCCACTAGAGGCAGAGACTATTTCCTTGACCCACTGATGTTGGCCTTGACTATGTGATTTGCTTTGACTAATCTAGGTGATATAATGCCATTTCCAACTCTAGACTTTAAGAGCCACTGTATGTTTCTGCTCATCCCTCTTGCAATTCTGCCATAACAATGAGAAAATGCCCGAGGTGGCCTTTTGGTCCAAGAAAGATGAGAGACATGCAGGATAGACCCTGGCTCAACCTGCAGCTTCAAAACCAGCACAGCCCAGCTGAGCCTAGCTTAGCCCAGCTTAGATCAACCTATCTCCAGCTGGCCTACAATTCTCGTGTAAACGAGAATAAATGATTGTTGTTTTAAGCCAGTGAGTTTCGAGGTGGTTTTTAATGCAGGTGGTAATTATTGCAGCAATAATTGACTGTTATAACACCCACCACTCTCTAACCAACTGAGCTAACCAGCCAGCCACTGACTGTTACACCCACACCTATTCACAGGGCCTCTCCCCGCTAAGAACCTCTGTTCTAGAATGTTTAAGTAAGTCAGTCCAGTGTGCTTCTCTGTGCTGTACACATTTTTAAGAATTAGTGTCTGAATTCAATTTTACATAAATCAAATGCTACATTTCATACCAACTTATGTTTGAGGCGTTTTATCTTCATTTCAATGATCATCACCTGGCAGCAATTCCAAACAGTTTAGCTATTTGTCTTTCTGCTCCTCGGTTTTTCTGATGAATAGTCAATGATCAACAAACATATACTTAAAAATATGGAGGGAGAACTTCTTTAAAGGAACCCTGGAGTGAATCCATCTGTAAGTTGAAGAATCCTTCTATAATAGGAACAATCTACTCCTTATTTATGTTTTCGATAAGCCTGGATTTCTGATTCCTAGCTCTCTGAAAGCAGGGTACCTGAATTACCAAGCCTGCCTCTAGGCAAAGTGCACTATTTATCTTGATGTAAAATAACTATTACTATTTGATACTTTTTGGTTGCTGAAAATTTAGTATGATACTTCAATTTCATTCCATGTGAACAGTGTTTATAAAAGCATTCTTGCAACAGAAGTCAAGGTGAGTGACCAAACAAGGTAGAGTTTGGCAGAATCCACTGAAATTAGTTTAGATTAATATTTATGGAATTTAATTGGCAGAAAACTGAAATGGGTTCTAGTCCCAGTGCTCTCACCTACTGTCTGACTTTGGGCAAATCACTTAGCATGTCTGGGCCTTAGTTTTATTTCATCTGAAAAGTGAGGGGAAGGACCTTCTATAGAGAAGGGCCCATCTTTTACTTGTTTTTATATTTCTAGTCACCCAATATGTACAGAAGAAAGTTCAGGATGAAGGAAGTCAGAGAGACAAAAAAGAAAGTGAAATATATACACAAACCAGTCTATTCTTATTTTGCCCAATTCTGGGCTGGCCTGCAGCTAATGTCAGGTGATGAATCTAAAGAGGAAGAACCAACCATTACATCTGCATCTACAGTTAAATCAAATGATAGTGACTTTAAAAAAAAAAAAAAACAGTGCTACCTTTAAATTGTCTACCAATTGACTAATTTCTTACTACTACCCTTCATAAAATCTTTTTGAGTCTACTTACTAAAAAAGCAGCATTACAGTATAATATACCCAGCTTTTCTTAGTTTTCACAAAATAAAATTTTTAATTTTGTTTTGCTTTAAGGAAAACAATCTCCAACATTTTACAACGAATGTTATAATGGAGGTAGTCTGAGAGGTCACCAGACATTTATAGAACACCCAGGGATTTCTGAGTAATGTTCAGTATTGGATATATAAGACATACAAAGCACAACTTCTGCCCTATAGAGATGCTTGTGATTTACACTTAAGGTGTTCCTGACATGCTATTTAGTTATCTAACTATAAATAAATGTATTGCATAGTTAACATCCCTTATTTTGAGTAAACTTATATAAACTTTAAACCATATAAAATCTTATAAAATAGAATATTAATTTTACAAAGCACAAAGTCTAAATCATAATAAATTTATAGACTGCAAGTCATTATGTCTAAGTATGCTACTGCAACCAAACATATTAGATATGTTAAAGAAAACTAAGATAAAAAGGAAAAGCATGCCAAGTTCTGAGAGTCTAAATGTATAATGTCATGCATGACAGATAACTAATGTTTGAACATCACTTGTATTATTTCATTTAGTTCAAATTATAAGTAGGAATAATTGTCCCCATTTTGTAGGTGAAGAAACTAAGGCTCCAGAATTTTAAGTAATGTGCTCAAGATTATGAAGCCAGCACTTGGAAGAGGAAGGGTTTAATCTCAGGTGTGACTGGTATCACTGCACTCTGCTCCAAAAGCATTATCATGAAGAGAAAATTCCAGAGTTTTGAAAAACCACTGAAACGTGTATTTAACCCCATATGCCAGGTAAATTAAAGGGTGATGTGATAAACAAAACCATATTTTAAAACAGTGATTAAAAACCTCTTTCAATAAGTATAAAGTACACATTCTAAGTGATAGCAAACTTGTGACAGTATTATGGTTAGTGATTTTTCTTTCTTTGATGTACATAAAATAGTGGTGGGTCTTATAATCAATGGGATCTTAGATGTGATGAAATAAAGAAAATGAGGTTTGGTTGATTGTTTCTTATTACTTGAAGACTTAACCAGGTAATCAAGTTCACTAAGAATTGGAATTAAATCATATATTAAAGCTCTTAGTAAAATCTTCACCCATAATGCAGCAGCTTTGTGACCACTGTTTTAGGTGGACTTTCTCGTACTTCTGATCTCTAGAGAAGCAAGGTGCCACTACATGTTGTTAGGTAACAACATAGAGGTCTAGCAAACAAGTGCTACAAGCAGGGAGATAAGAGATCAACTGGGGCTGAAGCAGTTATATAAATATTCATAGATGTAGTAAAATGTAAGTGGGATAATCTTGTCAAGTGGAGGTCTAAGGGGACTCGGATAGGTTTTGAAAAGGAGGAAGGACATTCCAGGCAGAGAAATGGTGTACTCAAGGACCAAACAGTAGAAATGAGCATGAGGTATTCAGAGAACAGAAAGGAGACCATCCTAACCAGAAAAAGGCTTTAAGGGAAAAACAGAAAAACACAGGAGCACATAATTATGTGTAGCACAAATGCTGGAGAGGATATGGAGAGAAGTGAACACTCCTGCACTGTTGGTGGGACTGTAAATTAGTATAACCAGTATTGAAAACAGTATGGGGGTTTCTCAAACAACTACAGATAGATCTTCCATACAATCCAGCAATCCCACTTCTGGGTATTTACCCAGAGGAATGGAAATCATCATGTCGAAGGGATACCTCCCCTCCCGTGTTCATTGCAGCTCTGTTCACAATAGCCAAGAAATGGAACCAACCTAAATGTCCATCGATGGATGACTGGATAAGGAAAATGTGGTATATATACACGATGGAATACTACTCTGCCATAAAAAGAATGAAATTCTCTGTTGCTCTCTTTGCAACAACATGGATGAACCTGGAGTAACTTATGTTGAGTGAAATAATCAAAGCACAGAGGGATAAATACTGCATGTGCTCACTCATAAGTGGGAGCTAAGAGAGAAAGAAGGAAGGAAAGAAAGACCACAGTAGTGCATTGGACTTGCAAGGGGAGAGAACATACATAGGGATACAAAGCAGAGTGAGGGGGAAGGGAGAGGGAGGGAGGCTGAGGATAACCTGGTAGGGGACGTGGGGTACAAATGCAATTTGTGATAATGGGTATGCTGCCAGTATGGATCTGGCCTCCACATCTTGGGCATGAGGGGTGACAATCAGCTTTGAATCTCATGAATATTCATAACCAATAAAAAATTTTTTTAAATTATCATTAAATCACTAAAAATACTGCTGCACACATCATGTACAGATTTATAGTCAGTATCTGAAATGTTGGGTCAGGTTTACTCAAAACACAGAGCCAGGTGGAATCAAAGAGAGGCTGTCTTTTGTATTTCCATTCACACTCTTAATTTAACATCCAGAGGTAGTTTCATTTATCTATGAATCATGCCCTAAGGGAAGATAACTCTTTGAAGTTGAAAACAACCAGCAAAATAAAATTTATAATGATATTCAAAATAAAAATATTATTGAGAAGACAGTATGTGTGTCACTCAACAGAAAGACACAGGAAAATATATCCAAGAGCAATAAACCAAGTAAAATAGCATTAAATCTTATAACAAAATTACAGACAAGTAATTTAAGCTCTCTCAAGGGCCTTACATACTTCAAGGAAAACATCTCCCAATTATCATAAAAAGCTGTCGCCAATTTTCACAGTTCATCTGTAATAGACTGATTGCAAATGTAAAATGTATGGCTCAGGTAGTGCTGTATAGTCAACTGTAAACATAACCTCCTATGCAATGACAAGCAATTGGAATAGCAATACTACTACTTCAGCTGTTTAATTCAGATTGCTTGGCATTTATACTGATAGTCTCACTGGAGGAAAAAAATATTTGTAATAAACAAGTACATTGTGATTATTAATCTTTTATCATGCAAAAACAACTCATCAAAAAAAATAAAGGAATTGACAGCAGAAAAACAAAATAATTTTTTGACTACAGTGCTAATAGAAGAATATCACTTTCCTAAATGTACTTCCTACAATTATCATCAACGAAGTACCTGCAGGGAAAAATAAAAATGAACAAAAGAAAATGTTTATCTCAGAGATTAAAATAAAGAACTCAAAGAAAAGGTTTGTGTATGTCTGACCATTAAAAGCCTTCATGGGGGGGAGTCTTCTTTAATATTTCATTTCTATAGTGTCATTATTTAAAACTGTCAGGATATAAGAGTTCTGACTAAAGGTCTGGTTTGCTTAGAGTGAAGCAAGTTGCCAACTTCTCTGCTTAAACAAGGAGGTAGCAGTTCAGTTCATGGACAGACCAACTATGTTTTGGAGCAAATATGAAATTTTGTGAGGATGTCCATTTCCTCAGGGGGTCCCAATGGCCTGGTCTAAGAAACTCACTTTCCTCATCAACATATGATTTAGTGTTTAGGCATCCTTCCCTTTTGTTTGTTCACTCAGTAACATACCTACCTAGATACAGGTTCCCTACTACGTGCCAGCTTCTGCAAGGTCTCTTCCTTCAAAAAGCTTATGATCTAGTGGGGAAGACAGATACACAAGTAAAGGAGATAGAGATGAGGGAAGTTGAAAGGAAGTCAATATTGTTTTCAAAGAGGAAACAACCCTTGGGTTAAATCTTAAAAGATGAGTAAGCGTTTTCCAAGCAGAAAAAGAGAAAAAAGAAATTCCAAGCAGAAGAAATAACATGAATAAAATTCTAGAGGTATGATCAGCCATGATGTTTTGGGGAATTGCAGTTATGTCTAATGAATAGGTTTGGGGTTTAGCCCATAACCCTCATTTACCCTTAAAAATTCAATATAACCTCAACACCCTAATTTCTGGCATTTCTCAGTAATCAAGGTTTTACTATATCCAAGTCATATTTATGCAACACTGCATCACAGATAAATAACTTGATTTACTAAATAGCAAGAGAAACAAATAGAAGACAATAAAATACCTTCAGCCAACTTCAAATTTGTCTTGATCCTATGAGTTAAAGACCAGAGGCTCTTCAGAACCTTCCAAGGTAAGGCCAAGGTTTTGACTACACTCTTTATGAACGGAGCCCTGGGGTGGAGTTGGCGGGGAGCAGGGGGATCTTCCCCACAGGACTTCCACTGGGTTACAAATAGGACTTTCCCATAAAGTTTGAGGGATGCTTCCAAATGTAATTTCAATGATACCTGTTTTTTGTGTGTATAATTCAAAGCCTCATAGGCCACTATTGACCCGAATTCCCCTCTTCCTCTTTGGTTAGGGAACTGGAGCTATTTCCTTCATCCTTTTCTCAGTAACCCTAGGGCCAAAGGCAGGTAAATTGTGTCTAAAACTTCAGGATAATGCCCTACCTTAGCCCAATGCTGCTTTCCAAATCACCCTACAATTCACTGGTAGTCTAGGAGTCTTATTGGCCTAAAGAATATATGGCTACTTCAAGATTCACTCTTCAGTGTCAGAAGGTGTCAGACTAGATAAAGATCTTTTTTAAAAATATGTTCAAAGCAATATCATGTTGCTAACAGAGACCTCTGGGATAAAGTTTATCATTCCTGAATCTACATTTTACCTCACACATTGATGCATCGTGAGAAAGTGACAAATACCAATTTGCGAAATGGTTTTTGATTATATCCTTCTCATAGCCAAGCTTGGTCCTGATTTGTGGTCAGTTTCCATTGGTATAGAGGGTGGACAAAGACAGTCTACTAGAGATCAAACTAACTTCCTTTTTACTTGTGGAAGGCAATACTTAGAATGATAGAAAAAATTGCAAACAGCCCTTTTCAGAAAGACATCCCATTCATTCTGAATATTCACTCAAATAAAATAAGCCTTTCTTCACCACATCCTTCCTATATGTGAAACTCCTACATTCTCTCAACCAGAGCTCTCACCTTCTCCTCAGCCACCAAATAAATGTGTTTCTGCAGAGCATGACATACACTTTGGTCTCTGAGTTACTGCACTTGATCTCTTTACATGTGTTCAGAGCAGTACTGTGTCTCTTAGACCTGAAGTTCCCAAAGGGCAGAGGTTCTTTCTTTGCTATTTCTTAATATAATTAATATACCATGGAGCAGCATGAATAGCTAGGTGCTTAATCGATGCCCTAATGCTTTGGTATTAGTGTATAAATAGGATGACCATGTAATTGATCATTCAAACTGGGACACTATCAATAATTATGCTGGGACGAGAGGCATGAACCAGAACTATTCTGGGCAAACCATGATATTATAATCACCCTTTTGATCCAAAAGAAGGATTCTTCTTTGAAGACAGCAAGATCTCTTACAATCACAAGACATCATTGTGAGCCATTCTTTTTTTTTTCCAGACATTATTTTCAAACAGGAGAGAACATATATCCTTTCAAAATGACACCAAAATTGGGTGTTCTTATGTTTGTTTGTTTGTTTTAATTTTTTTATTGAATCAAAATTGATTATACATATTTTTGAGGTTCAACATTGAGATGTTGATCAAATCAATATTACTAGCATGTATATTGTTACAAATCGTAATTATTCTTTATGCCCCTTGTCCAAATCTCTCCCTACCCCCCTCTGCCGCCCCCCTCCTCCCTCTAATTACCCTAGATTTCTTCTCTCCTTCTGAAAAAGTAATGGTTACTCTGTTGATTTGTGGCCTAGATAATCTGTCCAATGCTGAAAGGTGTGATCATGTCCCCCCAAATTATCATAGAGCAGACGCTTCTTCTGTCACTCTGAAATGGGCTTTATGAAGAGAGGCCTCCTCTTCTTTTCTTTATCTCTGCTGGTGACTCTCCTTGTATCAATGCACTCCAGTGACTGGTGGACCATCTGCATGGTGGTTGTGGCATCCAGCCACTTTCACGGCAGTCATGGTTATTGTAGTGGCTACAGTGGGCCACCCACATGGAGGTGATGTTTTTGGCATGCTCCTTGGTGCAGGCAGTGTGCATGGTTGTGGGGGTATGTCTGGTCCCTGGCTCCAAACCTCGGGTCCACAGGCAGGCCCTGGGGTACTGGCACAGTGTGCCTGGTTGTGGGAAGGGGGTCCAGTCCCCTTCTCTATGCCTCCGATCCTTGGGTGTGTCCTGATGGGCTGGCACAGTGTGCCTGGATGTGGGAGTGGGGTCTGGTCTCCTGTTCCAAGCCTCCTGTTCCCAGGCAGGCCTCAAGGTGCTGGTGGTGTGCCTGGGCCAGAAGTAATTTTTTGGTCTTTGCTTACTTTTAAAATGGGGGAACTTCTTATGGGAACCAGTACTTGAGCTGTGTGGTTGAGCTAAATTACTGCTTTGCTGCTGTTTCCCCAGCTTTTTGTGGAGCTCAGGGTTTAATGACTGACCTTATATTTACTTCCAGCTCTCCAGAGATCCAGTGGATCTGGTAGAAACCCTGATCTGGGCCTGAGTCTTTTAATCAAACTGCACCCCATGCAATTCTGCATTCCTGACCAGTCTCCTCTGAGTGGTCCTGTGCTGACTGGGGGGCAGATCAGCTGTCCTTGCTGTGTCCCAGTGTTCTCCCAGTGGGCCTGTCTCCCCCACTGCCCGTGCTGTAAATATTTCCCACAGGGCAGGCCCTGTGCCAGTCACTTGTGATGACTCACTGGCCTCTGAATGGCTCCCTTGTTTCAGTTGTTCTGGTTCATCACTACTTCGTGGGTCCACGGGAACCCTATTACTGGTCTTGCTGTCCTGGAGGCCACCAAGACCTTTTCCCTGCGGCTTCCAAGCAACTCCATCTGAAGGGCAAAGCTGCGGCTTCTGCTGGCTCTGGCTCTATGTACTCAGCAGCTCCAGCCTTAAAGCGGCCGCATCCCAAAACACTCAGAGCAGTTTTTCTTTCTTTCATCATGGTTTCTCCCACCTTCATGAACTCTGTAGGTCTCTCCTCCTCTTCCCCTGAGCTTCAGCGGACCCAGCTTGGCTGATGTTACATTTTTCTAAATGTAAATTGGTTGATTTGTGGGAGAGAGTGACACTGGGAATCGTCTATTCTGCCAACTTGACCGGAACTCCTGGGTGTTATTATGCTTGTGTGCTCAATTCTCTTTGTAGATATTATAGGCTAATAGGTTTCCTCTCTTACACTTATTTTTTGAATTAGAGTACATCTATTAGTACGAACCTCATTCCAACTCTGATGGAAGTGGGTACATCTAGCAATGGGCAAATAGGAAAGAACAGTGGACAGTTCTTGCAATGGGCATCTACAAGAATTCAGCTTTCTTATTTGAAAGGCTGTCATTAGTTCACCAAGCATATTCATACTTCCAGGAATGTAGTTTTTCACAAATTTGCCAATTTTGGCCAAACAAGCAAAGTTTAATTTGTATTTATAAACAGAGAAGCCATGAATTAGTTTCTTTCAAAAGAGGGCTAACCAGTTTCAAAGAAAGAAACATACACACAAAGATTTTCTATCTATTCTCTCTTTCTAATTCCTTGATGTATTTATTTTATCTGCTTATACATCAAGTACTCTAGCAGTTACATGCTTTAAGCTCTCTAAAAAAAGCTCCCAAATAAAACCTTCTGCTGAAAAGCTGAGTTACAAAAGATATATTTGTTTGTCTGACATTAAGTTGAGGATGACCACTTAAATAATCCTCAGACTTAATTCACTTTGTTTATTTTCTGTTTGTTCCCTTCCTTGCTGTCACCATAGTATCAAGGCAATAATAGATCATAAGACATTAACAACAACAAGAACAAAAAAAATGGAGAGAAAATTCAGAGTGTTATTAAAATCATTTGGTTTTGGCACTCACTTGATAGACAAAAAGTGATAACTGGGGTCATTTTTTAAGTCATATTATGTCATATTTTTAAGGTCATTTTAGTAACTGAATACAGATACATTAAGCCCTTGCCTATTCATATTCCTTCCAATTATGCAAGCAAGAACATCTAAAATGATCTTTTTTTTCCCTTGACAATTTACAAAGGAGTAAGAAAGGAGTGGAAAAGCACGTTATTTTAAATCAAATTTTGAAATTAATTCAGGACAAAAGCCCAAAGCTGCTATCAAGGTACATAAAACGCAAAGCAAAAAAAAAAAGGGGGGTAACTCCAGACTTCATTTGTTCTCCTGATTCTCACTTGAAATAAGGATTAGAAAACTTAAGATATTTTATGTCATTTTAAATTCAGTTTAGCTTGATGTCACCTAGAACTGTGAATGCTAACATACCTATATTTACTTGTTTCTCATTGGGCATGCTATGTGAGGTGTATGTGGCTTAGAGTAGTCCCAGTAACATAAAATCGATGCGGGTGTCCCCAAGGAATCCCTTTCGTTCAACCAGACCTATACTGGTCTTTCGAACTTTTATTAATGCCATCCCACTATTGTTTTCCCCCTCCCAAAAATCTGTGTATGGAGGCACATAAGCACACACCCAGTGAGGTTTACCACCCAAACAAGTTTCCATGGAAACTAAGTAGAACACTTCTTAAAAATTAGGGTCTACTGTCTCCTGTAGGATTTCCTTTGCCAATCTCTCCCCCCACCACACCCAATAACTTTCAAATCCCAAGACCAAGAATAGAACCTTATATTCAAGGCTTAAGACCAGAGCAGCTAAATCTTGAGAGGGACCAATTATTCTGTTAAGAAAACACTAATGGAATGAAAGAGGAAGAATAAAGTAACATTTATCATTGCACCTCCTGTGTGTTCAATATCTTTAAAAATTTTTTTCACTTTACAAAAGATTCTTCTTTAAATAGCCAGTGACCCTAGAGCGTACATCTAGAATCTGACTTATGAAAGTGATGTCCATGGCACTTTCTGTGGGTGAGGTGATTCTAATATCAAGGTCACAGGAACTATGATTCCTTGGGTTGCTTTTTAGGCACTTTCTCTTCACTTTGTGTGTGCAAAAGTAGATCTGCTGACATCTTTATAGCTTTTTATTTTTTGTCCCAGCTATTTCAACAAAGAAAACATAAGAAGCTTCCTGCTAATCTATCACATATAACTTTTGTAGTTAATTAATTATGGCCACAAATTCTTTGTTACTTCTTCCATGGAGAGGTGGGGTCCATATCCTCTCTCCTTGAATTTTGGCAGACTCTGTGAGCATTGTGACGAATAGAATATGAAGAAGTGACTCTGTGCCAGAATCTGAGCCCAGAAATTCAAAGAACGGTAATCTTCATTTCCTGTACCAGGGAACACTTGCTCTGGTGAAAAGAACTATCGTGTAAGAAGTTTAACTACCCCGAGACCACCATGCTGTAACAAAGTCTATGCTACATGTAAAGAGGCCACATAGAGAAATTCCCAGCCAGTCCCCAGCTATTCTTCCTATCCCAAGTAAGTCTCTAGATACATATGTGAAGAACCTATGTTGATACTCAGCTTTGTCGAGCCTTCAGATGATTTCATCCCCAGCCATCTGATAGCAACTGTAGGCAATCCCAAGTGACAACTGACCAGCAGAGCCTGGTCAATCCACAGAACCAGAGAGATAATAAATCATTGTTAAAGCCATAGATTTGGAGATGGTTTGTTATTCTGCAATAAATAACCAAACAGCTTCTAGGAAAAGGCAACATTCTTTTTTTTTTATTAATCTCTGAAAACAGGCATTTAGAAGAAAAAAAATTACCTAGTGAATTTGTTTTTCTCATACTCCTCACACAAATTTATGTTCCTTCCATCCTTCAAAATCTTCTTAAAGGGCTTTGAAATATACCTGATGCCAGGCCTCAAATCCTTATTATTCTTCTGCATTTCCTCAGCATTTGAATATTATATGCACAGTTCTGTAAGCATATTTACATCTTGTAAATAGTAATGTTGTGTCTATTATAAAATGGGATGTTCAAGTCTTTTTCAGGAAAGCAAGTATTCCACTGAGAGAAGCATATATACCTGTAGACCAAATATGACTTCAAACATGGTATATTTTCCCTTTAGTGCTAAGTTTGGATTTTCCAAAAACTGGCATTAAAAAAATAAACATATATAGCATTCCTCTTTTTTTAATAAGGCCACTTATTTCTGAATTTTTCTAAGCTTTAGTTTAACAAGGGACCTAGGGAAAATTCCACAGAAGAATTCTCACCATCTTCTGTTGTCTATATTATAAGCATACAACTGCCATCCACCTTCTCATTCCAATACTCCCACTTGAGGAAAGAGAGCAACCAGTACCTCCTCAGGCTGTATTGTGTCACTAGTTCCCAAATAGTACAAATACTTTACTTGATTTCAGCCACTTAGAGTGTATATTCAGGAAAACAGCCATCTTTCAGCAGATAAGCATTTGCTATATACTCTTCCCAGAGTCTATTTAAATATAATAAATTACCAGCTTGGTACCTGTACATACCTATATTACAGAGCAGAGCATGTAAAACAAGATCAGATTGCTGAAAAGCGGAGCTTAATCTATGGAAATTATGTTTCTTTGTTCCATATATTACAGAATTAATTCAATAACATTTCTAAAGGGGGACTGTGCTTATATAAGCAGATAAATAATTAGAAAGCATATAAATCATTACTTCCTAATGTGACTACAATGAGATTCAATGCAATTTACAGATAATATGAGAAATGACTAGTTCTTTTACTGAATTAACTCCAGCAATATTTCTAAGAAAAGAAATGATAACTCCCAGGTTCACTGGCAAAGAACATAATTGCAAAGAAAGATATATCTCATTTTTCATCCATTTAAAATATTCACTGGGTGAGAGGACAATAACTACAAAATTATCATTTTTACTCTGAATAAAATGCCATGTTAAAATGAGAAGATAACCTTTCATTTCTACAACAATTTCACTTTACGTAAAATAAACCTTAAAAGGCCAGATTGTCTTCATGTAAAGACTGAGTTTCTTATAAAAGGATGTAAAACTGCTTTTAAAAGGAGGTAGTGCTATTAAACTATAACTACACATTAAAAACCACTGGGTAAAATGAAGTCATTACCGAAACATTTGTACTTAAAATCAGTCTATGTCACCTAATACTGTGAAATATTAATCATTATTAACTTATAAAAATTAATCATGAGACACAGAAATTGAAGGCATCTTGAAGGTTTGCTTATTTTATTGGGCCTTTGATTGCGGAAAACAAACAGCTATAGTTTTGTGACAGAATTTTTTTAATTGTAAGATATTATACTTCCATAGAAGGATATTATTTCCAATAGTTTACACAATAAGAATCAGATAGACCTATCTGAACTATAGCAAATTTTGATTTCTGTGATGTACCAATTAATTTTTTTTTCCATGCATAATGTGTTATGAAGTTTTGTCTTCTTGCTTAGGAAAGGGCTCTGAGTAGGGAACCTGGATGACAGAAATGAACAAGCAGAGATTTAGCGGAAAGACCATCATCCTGGAAAATAATGAACATAGGAAACAGTCTTACTTGTCCAGGATTTCTACAAGAAAATGTATTCTAAGTTCTTATAAAATGTGAGCAGAAGGGGCCGGCCCGGTGGCGCACTGCTACAGTGTGCCGCTTGGGAGCGCGGTGGCGCTCCCGCCGAGGGTTCGGATCCCACATACAGACC
>NW_007726610.1:635035-636129 GCF_000696425.1 Galeopterus variegatus
GACCGGTTCCCGCTCACTGGCTGAGCGAGGTGTGGGTGCAACACCGAGGGTTGCGATCCTGTTGCTGGTCCCGGCCCGGTACAGGCGCGACACTGAGGGTTGCGATCCGTTGCCGGACACGAAAAAAGACAAAAATGAAAAAAAAAAAAAAAATGTGAGCAGAAACATGAATGTTACCTGATTCCTGGAAGGTCTATGGTAAGACAGATCATTCCAGAGGCTATCTGTTCAATGGGATTATGCTTATTCTCTGAAGAAGTCCTACCCTCTACTAACAACTTCGGGATTAGGAAGGGTACCAGTCTCTGGCAGGGGTTTCCAATAGAAGCTTCACTCAGTAGCTTGCCATATGAGAATTTGGCCAGCTTACTGGGCAAAGTCCATAGGTTCCCAATTCTAAGGTTTTCGTTCATTATTTGTTGCAGACATTCTTGGAGAGAAAGCTAATCTTAATTGTCAGAGAAGGTGACTGGCATATTTGTGGCTAACTGCAATTACTTAAAGAAGTAAACAGTAGCAGAGGGAAAGGAAAATATTGCAAAAGAGATTTTGTGTACCCAGTAGGAGAAAATAAGTGGTAACTACAGTTTGATTACCAAACAATGAACTCACCGTACCAAGCAATGAATTCACTGTATGCACTAACTCTTGTACTTTTCACAATACCCTAATATTGCCATCCTACTCTGCCTTGTGGAAACCATTCTTTAGGTGTAATCTGGTGCAGACTTAGTCTGCCTTGAGCAGCTCCTTTGTAATTTTGAATGTTTCTCACTGCAAGTCTCCATTTACTGCCCACCTCACCTAAAAGAACCAACAAAAATTATATAACTGTGACCCAGAAAATATAAGTGAGATCCTATCAAGAAACAGCTTATATGCTTTTAAGATGGGGATGGGTCTGGAGCGGCCGTGCCAGGAGACAGCGCGACCCTGAGAAGTGTGCGCTGTGATACCAGAGTACTATTTGGATTTCCAAGAGCAACAAAAAACGAATAAATCTCTCTCAACAATGAACCTACAACGACAAACAAGCAACAACAGGTTCGAGGTTTTAGGGCCGACACAAAAGAAGACTCCTGAGAGCGCCCAAG
>NW_007726610.1:637753-638059 GCF_000696425.1 Galeopterus variegatus
TAGGGCACAGCTTTGCTGTCTCAGCTGAAAGACAAGGTTTGTAGAAGACATGCCTCAGCCCTGTTCTGAGCACACAGAGTGGGGAGGGGTCTGGCAAAAGGAGGCGGAGTCTCAGAAATAAATAAATATATATATATAACAATAATTACACACCATGGGGGCACCCTTTGCAAGGCTCAATAGCCCCATCTAGTGTACACAGAGTGTGAAAACGCCCCGATAGCGAGGTGCAGAACACACACACCTTATGGGACTGGTAGGGTGGAGAAGACTTTCCGCAGGGGTCCAAGATCCGAGTGAAAATCC
>NW_007726610.1:639001-642069 GCF_000696425.1 Galeopterus variegatus
CACACACACACACACACACACACTCACACACACACAAAAACAAACAAACAACAACAACAACAACAACAAAAACAAAAAAACCGGGGGAGGGGAGAGGAAGATATAACAACCACAATTTTTTTTTTTTGAAGTTCTTACAACAAGCAAATGGAGGGGACACACTTGGGTGGTAGGGGGGAGAGGGAGGGAGGTTTCGGTGATGGGACATAATAATCAACTACATTGTATATTGACAAAATAAAAATAAAAATAAATAATAAAAAAAAGAAACAGCTTATGATTGCTAACCTTACACATGCTTAGAAGACCAAGTCAATTGGCTATATTTACAAAATACAACATATCATCCCAACAAGAGCTTGTGCCATTATTTGTATCAGACTTGGGGAGCTTGTCATATTTGGCAGAAATTGGCTTAGGGTAAGAATTTAATGTTGTATATCCTACTGCCAAGAAACTATAAAGTTCACTTAACAAAGAGAGCCTCAAATAATCCAATAAGGAATCAACACACTACACTTGAAAATGAAATTGCTATGCGTTGAACACGTTCGTCAGTTGGCACAAATGTGATGCCTTTCTCATGAATATTGTAAGAAAATGCACACATGAAAAGAGCTATCAATTGCATGGAGCTAGGATATATTTTGTTCATCCTTGTATTTTTTCCCACTAGTTCTGTTTGGCCTCTTTTACAAATTAATGTGTTTATGTTTTTTGGTTTTTGTTTTTTTCAATTGTGCACTCAAAAACAGAAAGAGAAAAAATAGGACTAAAGAGAATTTTCACTAGCCTTAAGCTGCATGCCCTTAGGGTAGTGCTCCACTCTTAATTTCACCTAGCAATGGACTGCTACACAATTATTTAGTTATTTACATTCAATATGCATGACTTAATAAAAAGAGAATCTAAAACCAAACAAAAACATGAATCACAAAGAATGTCATTCTTTCTATATGTTAAAATGTTTTATATAACTTTCTGAATAACTCCTAATTTACACCACAATTAAAAAGCATTTATTAACTGTGGGGCTGGCTCAATGGAAAAATCAAGATGCAGTTAATCTTTTGTTACCTTTGTCTTCCTCTGCCATATTTCCCTTGGCACTGCTTTTTTCTTACCAATTTCAGGTATCCAGAGCCCTCACATTTCCTGAACTAGCTCAATCAAAATCTATTTATTAAAAAAAAAATAGAACTGATAAAATACATTTATGTTAATGCCCAGTCATTTTTTTTTATAATTAGACTTCCAGAAATATCTGCCCTTTGAACAGGGAACAAGAAGCTTCAAGCCAAAACATAGTTTTTCTAAATTTTAAGATTTTAAGCACCAGCAATTCAGTAGGAAAGGTATTTGGAGGAGCAAAAAGACCTCCCAGGAGCCCCTAAAATTACTTGGCACATTCATAAGGTTAAGTATGATTACCCCTCTAGATGTAAGTAATGCTGTGTTTTGAACTAATCTCCAAAGAGAATTCCACACCCTGTGATATATACCTTTGTGGAAATCACAGCAGAGCTGATAGCAGAGTGGACAAGAGTATAAGTGGGTCAAGCAAGCTATTTAACTTCATTGTGCCTAGTTTCTGTATCTTTGAAAAGTGTCTAATAAGAATACATACCTTATTGAGTTGCTGTGAAAAATTAAAATATATATTAACATACAGAGCACAGTCCCTGCTGGATAGAAAGTACTCAACAAATCCAGGTTATTATTATAATTTTAGCCACATATAAGAAATTTAGAAAACCCTTGAATTATCACACCAAAAGACAGTAGAAAGTATAAAGGCAGATCAAAGGGAAGGTCATTACAACTTGGCACAAAGTGTAGTGAAACTACATTTCTGAATGATACAGGGTGTCAGAGTTCCTGGTCCAGAGGCAGGTTCCACACCTCAGTCCATGAAGTCTGATCATGGACACAGAGATGTGCTGAAGCAGCATTAAGGGCAGTAAAAAGCCTCATGGCAGAGAGAAATCTGTGGAATAAAAGCCAGAAGTCTTAGTCCATAAAGTTTCCTAAAAGCCAACCCCCAACACCAGCCAGTAATGTGCTATTGGGTGGAAGCTCGGATTTTTACTAAACCTTTCTCAAATTTCTTTGGAGACTTATTGATTTTTTTCCAGGTCTTGCACCTACCCATTACTATGAGCTTGTCTGCCCTTGCTTCCAGTAAGCAGTATTGTTTATTTACTGACTGAACTTACTTCATCTCCTTTACTCTTGGGTATACCTCAAGAAAAAATGCCTTGTATGCACAGACAGCCCAATTGATTAAAGTCGTTGATGGCTCTGTTGATCACATTTGATGTTTGCACTGCAAATTGGATTCAGACATTATTCCCAAGTTGGTTCTGAGTTCTCTTGAATAGTTACATGTGTGCCATCTTCAATAATGCTGATTTTAAATATTTTCCAAAAAGTGACACTCAAAATTCTTTTTTTTTTCCCCCCCCTTTTTTTTTGTCTTTTTTCGTGTCCGGCAACGGATCGCAACCCTCAGTGTCGCACCCGTACCGGACCGGGACCGGCAACGGGATCGCAACCCTCGGTGTTGTGCCCGCACCTTGCTCAGCCAGTGAGTGGGAACCGGTCTGCATGTGGGATCTGAACCCTCGGCGGGAGCGCCGCCGCGCTCCCAAGCGGCGCACTGTAGCAGTGCGCCACTGGGCTGGCCCCGACACTCAAAATTCTTAACAAGAAACTTTACATAGAAGTTAGATGCTGGAAAAGCAAAAAAGTAAGATACATGGCAATGATTTGGTTGTGCATGTGTGTCTGTGTGTCCACACACCAGTTTTTATTCCCCAATTAGGAATAATAATCAAGAACGTTCAATCAAACACTGATGCCATTTTTTTTTCAAACCTTTGCCCAGCCTTTGCCTTGGAACTAGCCAAATATTCTGTATATAGGTTTTAATAACTAACACCAGCATTAAAAAACATTTTAAGACGCGGCCGCCGTGAGGCGGGGAACCCGGATGTCTCCCGGCTCAGGCGGTCGGAGCGCTGAGAGGCGCAGCTGAGGCGGACTGAGGAGGCTGCTAGGGAAGCGGC
>NW_007726611.1:0-211 GCF_000696425.1 Galeopterus variegatus
AACATTTTTTTACAAGTATTTGTCTGTTTAAATTTTTTCAGAGTAGGGGGATGCAATTCCTGTGTCGTATCGTTATTCTATGTTTAATTTCTTGGAGAACTGTCAAACTTTTCTACAAATGCTGAATTATTTTCCATTCCCCCAGCAATGTATGAGAGTTCCAATATCTACACATCCTTTTCAACAAATTATTTCCATCTTACTGTGTGTG
>NW_007726611.1:2121-3685 GCF_000696425.1 Galeopterus variegatus
TTTACTAGCTTTTTATTGGATCTCTTACCATTATTCATATATAGTATCATGTTATCTGTGTGTAGAGATAGTTGTTTGGTTTTTTTTAATTTTGATGTCTTTTATTTTTATATATTTATTTTTGGCCTAATTACCCTGAGTAGAACCTCTAGTAGGATGTTACGTAAAAGTGGTGAGAGTAGACAGCCTTATATTTTTTCTGATCCCATGATGAATACATGGCTTGAAGAAAGTGGAGTTGGTTTGGTCAGACAATGCCGGCGACCAGCACGGAGGCAGTGGTGGTGGTGGTGGAGGAGCCACAGCAGCAGGCATTGGCTGCTGGGAGAACTATGATGATCCACACAAAACCCCTGCCTCCCCAGTTGTCCACATCAGGGGCCTGATGGATGGTGTGGTGGTAGAAGCTGACCTTGCGGAGGCCTTGCAGGAGTTTGGACTGATCAGCTGTGTGGTGGTAATGCCTAAAAAGAGACAAGCGCTGGTGGAATTTCAAGATGTGTTGGGGGCTTGCAACGCAGTGAAATATGCAGCCGGCAACCAAATCCACATTGCTGGTCACCCAGCTTTTGTCAATTACTCTACCAGCCAGATCTCCTGCTGTGAGGACTTGGATGACTCCCAGATTATAAGCAGTGTGCTTTTTTTTTTTTTTTTTTTTTTTTTTTTTTACCATTCTTAACCCCATGTATTCCATTACCACAGAAGTTTTTTACGCTATTTGTAATGCTTGTGGCCCTGTCCAGAGAATTGTCATTTTCTCAAGAATGGAGTCCAGGCCAAAGAGCTTCACGCAGTGGAGGTGACATCTACTCNTCCATTACCACAGAGGTTCTTTACTCTATTTGTAATGCTTGTGGCCCTGTCCAGAGAATTGTCATTTTCTCAAGAATGGAGTCTAGGCCAAAGGGCCTAGAGGGGCCAAAAGCTTCACGCAGTGGAGATGACATCCACTCTGGCTATTGCACTCTGAAGATTGAATATGCAAAGCCTACATGCTTGAATGAGCTCAAGAATGACCAGGATACTTGGGACTACACAAATCCCAACCTCAGTGGAGAAGGTGACTCTGGCAGGAACCCCAGCAAATGCCAGAGACAGTCCCCTCTCCTGGGAGATCATCCCACAGAATATGGAGGGCCCCACAGTGGATGCCACAGCCATTACCATGGTGAGGGCTACAGGCCTCCCACCTCACTAGGAAGGGAAAAGGATGGGCCCACCAGTGGGAGGTCACTGTTGCGGCCCAAGCCACTACAGCCCCCAGTATTGGCACCTCATCCCCTCTCCCAACACCCAAATATGGCCCCCAAGCTGACATCCCTGTGCCCATTGTCTATGGCCTGGATCAATCTAAGATGAACTATGATTGAATCTTCAGTGTCTTCTGCTTGTATGGCAATGGGAAGAACATGAAATTCATGAGGAGTAAGCCAGGGGCCACCATGGTCGAAATGGCTGATGACTATGCTGTGGACTGGGCCATTACCCACCTCAACAACTTCTTCACGTTTGGGCAGAAGCTGAATGTCTGTGTTTCCAGGCAACCAGCCATCATGTCAGG
>NW_007726611.1:5318-5726 GCF_000696425.1 Galeopterus variegatus
CCCCGGATGGAACAAGCCCTCCCATTATTCCCAGCCTGGGTGCCCCTCCAGTCTGCTCCTCATCTGCAAGAATGTGCTGCACGTCAGAAGCAATTCACTCCTCATCCTAGAAAAATTGCTTGTGAAGTCTCAGCCCCTCAGTGTACTAAAGTTTCACAAATAAAAATGGTTTCTCTCCCTGGATGCATGGTCCATAATCCATTGCACATTTACTTTCTCTCTGGGCAGGACACTTTCTACAGAATGTCCTCAGATGCTAAGAGCAGGACCATCACTTACTCATCATTTGTGCCCAAGTGCATGTAGCTGAGATGTAAAGAATGAAGTGAGGAAATGTAGGCATCTAGGGACCCTGTCACATAGAATCCACGGTATATCTAGCATTTCACAAACATAATCCAGAAGTGT
>NW_007726611.1:7313-8132 GCF_000696425.1 Galeopterus variegatus
TCCTGTCAGGATCCACATCCGCACAACGTCCATGCTCAGCACGTGGCAAGTGTCTCCTCATGGCTTTGAACATGCAGCTCTGACCCTCTTGTTTCCATTTGTTTGTTGAATGCCTTATAGGATTTTGCTGGCAGCAAACTCCAAATCCTTTGTCTTCTGGGACTTTCCTATTACCTGTAGTGGTGGATCAGATTCAAGGGGTTTTAGGCAAGACATGGATGTTGGGGCTCAGGCCACTCCCTGTGCCTCTCATCAGAGCTCAGCCGGTGCTGGACGTTCCTGCTTTGTGATGTTGGGATGAATTGTGCATTCCCTGTGTCATCATGACCCACCATGACATTTTACTTGGTGGCTTTAGAAATCATTGATGATCAGGGCCTAGATTATTTCACTAGAGGTTGCAAAATGACAATTTTCAAATTCAGTCATTTTTTCTGTATTTATTGTCTGGGATGTTTCTGATAAGTCGGACTTTTAATATTACCATTTGACTTTTTCAAGGAAAATTTTCTAAACTAAAGGAGAAAGGAAAGGTGCTTCATTCTTTTATCACTTGGTACTGAGCATGATCCAAATGTGACCCCAGGAGATTTTTAATGTCATTGTCAACTAGGAAACTTGAATCACATCTGATATCTTTTGATGCATTGCCACTACTGATCTTTTTCTTATTTTTTAAAAAAAATACTTATTAGCATATTCATTCTTACAAATCATATTTCTTTATGCCCTTTGCCTGACCTATCACTTCCCAAACTCCTTCCCTCCTTACCCCCATCTCTCCATCCTTAGGTTTGTTCTCTCCTTCAGAAAGTTCCA
>NW_007726611.1:8690-10092 GCF_000696425.1 Galeopterus variegatus
CTTTGTCTGGCTTATTTCACTTAACATAATTTTCTCCAGACTCATCCATGTTATTGCAAATGGTAGAATTTCATTCTTTTTTTTTTTTCTTTTTTATGTCAGAGCCATATTCCGTTGTGTAGATATACCACATTTTCCTTATCCAGCCATCTGTCAATGGACATTTAGGTTGGTTCCTACTCTGTAAAAAGAGTTACAAAAAAGGGAATGCAGGTATCCCTTTGACATAACGATTTCCATTTCTATGGGTGTATACCCAGCAGTGGGATTGCTGGATCATATGGCAGTTCTATCTGTAATTGTTTGAGGTATCTCTATACCATTTTCCATAATGGCTGCTCTAATTTGCAGTCCCACAAACAGTGTAGGAGTTTTCCCCTTTCTCTGCATCCTTGCCAGCTTTAACTCTCTTTATTTTTAGATAGTTGTGGAGTCACAATGCCTGTGTAAGGAATAACACGAAATCCCATGTACCCTTTACCCAGTTTCCCCCAATGGTGACATCTTGCAAAACTATAGGACAAGATCATAACCAGGATATGACATTGCCAGATTCAAGATACAGAACATCACCCCCCAACACCCCCCAGGATCCCTCATGTTTCTATTTTACTTCCACACACACTCCCTCTGCCCCATCCCCTCCTTTAACCCTTGGAAACCACTCACGTGTTGTCCTTTTCTGTTCATCTCAAGCATGTTATATAAATGGAATAACATAGTCTTAACCTTTTGGGACTGGCTTTTTTCACTCATCACAATTCTCTGGAGATTCATACAGGTTGTTGGGTGTATTGATGGCTCTTTGCTTTTTGTTGCTGAGTAGTATTCCATGGTGTGGATTTGCCACTGTTTGTTTAACCAGTCACCAGTTGAAGGAAATCAGGGTTGTTTCCAGTTTGTGGCTGTTATGAATAAGGCTGCTATAAACATTCATCGATAGGTTTTTGGGTGAATGTAGTCTGCAAATTGGGGGGATATATTTTCTTTCATCCCCAAGAGTTTGGGGACTTTTCTATGATCTTTCTATTACTGATTTCTAGATTGATTTCATTTCTTTGTATGAGCTCAATTACTTCAAATTTGTTGAAGTCTGTTTTATGACCTGAGATATGGCCTATATGGTCATTGGCACTCCAAAAGAATGTATATATAAATGTTAATTATATCCTGTTGGTTGAATTGGTTGATGTTGGTCTTTAGTTATTTCTGATTTTCTGTCCTTTCTGATTTTCTGTGTAATCATTCTATCAATTAATTGAGAGAGATGTGCTATAAAATCTCCAACTATAATTGTGAATCTGTTTCTCCTTTCACTTTTATCAGGTTTTTTTTTTTTTTCCTTTTTGTCTTTTTTTTTTTACTGACCGGTAACAGGATCACAACCCTCGGTGTCGCGCCC
>NW_007726611.1:10941-12722 GCF_000696425.1 Galeopterus variegatus
GGGGGCCCGGCAACGGGATCGCCCCCCTCTGTGTTGCGCCCGCACCACGCTCAGCCAGTGAGTGGGAACTGGTCTCCACATGGGATCCAAACCCTCGGCGGGAGCGCCGCCACACTTCCCAAGCAGCGCACTCTCCAGTGCGCCACCGGGCCGGCTCTCACTTTTATCAGGTTTTGCTGCACATATTTGGCAGCTATTTTGTTGTGTGCATACATATTTACAATTCCTGCATCTTCTTGGTGGGCTGACCCTTTTTCATTATATAATGTCCCTTTCTTTCTCTAATAATTCTCTTGTTCTGCAGTCTACATTAATATAGTCACACCTGCTTTTTTTAATAGTGTGTGTGTGATTGGTATATCTATTCTCACATTTATTTCTAACCTTTGCATATTATTATATTTAAAGTGATTTTCTTATAAAGATTATACAGTTGGGTCTTTTTTTTTCTTCACTCCATTCTGCAATCTTTGTCTTCTGATATATTTAAACCATTTACACTTTGTGTAACTGTTGATACGTTAGAGTATAAGTGTGTCATCTTATTTTCTGTTTTCTTTTACTTTTCTCAGTTTGCAATTTCTTTTTCCTTTTTCTTGTCTTCCTGTAGGTTACTTGAACAATTTTTTAGAATTTGGTTTTGATTTGTGTATGCTATGCTGACAGTACATTAAAAATGTGTAACTTATCACAGTCTACTGCACTGTCTTTTGCCAGTTTGAGTGAAGTATAGAAATCCTACCTACCTTTACATCCCTTTACTTTCCTTGTTGATAATTGTCTTTAAAATCCCCTCCACCCTGTACTACAGATTGGTCAATGATAAATGAAATTCCATCATTAAATAGGTATTACTATTTTCAGGTAGCAATCCTAGATATAATAAGTTAATACATGAAATTGAACTTGAACTTTTAGCCTCTATTCATTCTTAATATTTACCCTTCTGCATATGAGATCTGAGGAGAAGTTTCCACTGATGGGAGAACATATCAGGTTGGGTTTAGTTTTGCTGTAGCTTCTACAATCCCCAAGTCTCAGGGTTTAAAAGAGCAAAGGTTCATTATCCAGCTTGTCCCCCGTGTGCTGCATGGGCTAGAGGGGCCCAGGCTGATGGACCCTATGACCCCAATGACCTCCTAACAGCACACTTCCATGTGAGGTCTTGGTTCTCCTGCAGCAGGGAGAGCATAATCCATCATCTGGCAAGTGATATGCCCAATTCTGTTCACATTTCATCAGCCAAAGTGCTCATATGACAACATCAAAGTCCATGTGCCTGGAAGGAGAAGAAACCCAGAGTCTTGTTGAGCAGTGGTGAGATCTGCAGCAGGGAAGAGGGGAGCAGGATCCCCCAAATGTGAAGACACTGAACACCTCCAGCAGGCAGGACTCAGGGGTAGCAAAAGGTTCAGAGAGTGACACCATCCTCCAGACACAGTTGGGGGAAGCATGTGACAAAGAGGATGCCACAGGGTCCCCAAATAAGGCCCCATGGGAGAAGGGACTGCCAGCCCCTGAGACCTGGCCCAGCCTGGTGCCAATGAATGTCCCTCAGGTATTGTGGGATGAACCCTACCAAGGCAAACATTGCCCTGGCTGTCAGTGGGCAAGCAGGTGGATGTTAAAGCTGATTACCCAGATTTGTGCCCTGATGCCCACAGCTGTGTGTCCCTGGGCAGTTACTTCACCTCTCTGTGCTTCAATGTTCTCAGCTATATAATGAGGATGGTCACAATCGCTGCCTCGGTAGGTGCTAGTGAGGATTAAATTATCCTGTG
>NW_007726611.1:13361-14236 GCF_000696425.1 Galeopterus variegatus
ATCTGCTCCTTGCTCATGGAGGCCTGGCTCCTCCACAAGGTCTGGAAGTCAGGTTCACGGCACCAGGAAAGGTTAAAAATGCAGCTTTGTGCTTTCTCTTGTGGGGTTGTTTGCTGCCTTTTCATCCAGCCTATCACAGATGACTCAATGCAGTTTTCCTTCCTATGAAGCCAGGTCTATTGCTAATACTCAAATAAAGAAAAAGTACTACGGACCATCTTCCCATTACCATCATTGGGCCAGCATGACAGTGCTCACGCATAAACACATAGGAACACGTTACACTCAGAATGCATGCACNTGTGGGATGAACCCTACCAAGGCAAACATTGCCCTGGCTGTCAGTGGGCAAGCAGGTGGATATTAAAGCTGATTACCCAGATTTGTGCTCTGATGCCCATAGCTGTGTGTCCCTGGGCAGTTACTTCACCTCTCTGTGCTTCAATGTTCTCAGCTATATAATGAGGATGGTCACAATCGCTGCCTCGGTAGGTGCTAGTGAGGATTAAATGCTCCTGTGCATGTAGAAGGATTGGAAACACATGGCAATCCTAGGTGTTCAACACACTAGGTGCAATGTGCATTCTCTTAGTCTTCAGACCATATAGGACCTTTCTCAGGACAATGTGTGACAACGAATAAGGTGCTGGATTTAATACTGGCATCGTTTGGCAGCGTTTGCCACCTGCTGAAAAATCTCAAAGTCAGGTTGTGGTTCTCGCCCCCATGTCCTCTCCCCCATCGCTACTGCACAGGCCACTTGGCTTGGTGGAATCATTTTCAAAAATGTTTATGTCTTGCTACTGCCTGTTGGATCTGCTCCTTGCTCATGGAGGCCTGGCTCCTCCACAAGGTCTGGAAGTCAGGTTCACGGC
>NW_007726611.1:14876-16040 GCF_000696425.1 Galeopterus variegatus
TCAGCAAACAGCAAGAGCGGCCTTTTGTTTCGTTGTTGTAGCAAGAGCGCCGCCTAGTGGATGTCCTCAGAGTTACTTCCTAGATTGCAGTAAGTAAGGACGGTACTGGCATAAAGTCAGTACATCGTGACAGCTGATATCCCTTGCCAGGAGCGCAGAAGCATCATTTTCTGCCGTCATGCAATAAATTGGAGGAACTTACGCCGTACGTAAAGCAAGTATTGGTAATAAAAACAACCTAGATTGAACCTCTGGTTATTATCTACTTTACATTGTGTTATTTTATTTAGAAAAGAAACCTAATTCTAAGTATAAAATTATTCAGATGGATAAACGAATTTGTTAACCTTTTCTAGGCATACTCCTGATGTTTCTGAAATTGGTTTAAGAGTTATTTTTAACAGTTATAGAACATGATAAATGCTAAATGTCTGATTTTTACAAAAAAATACAGATGCAGTGATTTAATTCTTAATTGGTCAAAACCCTACACTGTGAACACACTTACTGATGGGCAGCAGATAGTGAAAGGTTGTTTTGTTGTGTTTTGTTTTGTTCTTTGCCAGCTGGCCAGTATGGGGATCGGAAGCGCTGACCTTGGTATTATGACATCGTGTTCTAACCTCCTGTGCTCACTGGCCGGCCACGTTGTCGGATTACAGTATTTTAACACAAGAGCAATAAGCTAAGGTTTAAAATGTAAGAAAATATTATATGTGGGATAACTACTAGTGTGTTTATTTTGAAAGCGATAAAAGAGTTTAGTGGAGGAAGATAATGCAGCTGATTGTGGTTAGAAAGACGCGAGACCGTGCTCTTCTGAACTCCACTGGGTGGATACTGTTTAGGTTCTTCCCAGAGCTCTGTGCTCGATATTTTCTCCAGTATCTCATTTACCGAACACACCACATTTGATGTAAAATCCCAAACAGGATTTTGGATCCCTGACTTCAAAATCGACTTTTTCTATATTTACTACAACATTGTAAATATAAAAAAATATATAGTCAGCTGCACTGACTTCTTTCCTCACTTGGTATCTGTAAAATGATTCCCGAGCAGTGAAACACTTACTTTTAACAGGTGAACAACCGCAGACTTTATCTAATAGTCTACTCCATGTTACAAATAATAAAAGGAGATATTTTTAAAAAACTGTATCCC
>NW_007726611.1:17660-18609 GCF_000696425.1 Galeopterus variegatus
GTTCTGCGTCAGCAGTTCTGGTGGGCCTGAGAATAAGCATTCCTAACAAGTGCCCAGGAAATGCCCACGCTGCTGGATGGCGACCGCATGCTGGGGACCACTGAGCTACCAGAATCTCACCTTTGTCAGGACCTAATCCCACACCGTCCACATGTACCTCATTTTCTTCCCTTTGTTTGTCGACTTTCGTCTACCTCTCTCAGTATTTAGTACATACTAGACTGTGTCATCTAATATCTGTTTGGTTTGGCTGCCAACCCCTTGACAGCAGGTGACATGACACCCATTTCATTAGGACCGTGTATCCCAAAGTGTGCCTCACCAAGTACCTTTATCAGTATCCCCTGGAAGTTTTGTTAAAAAGTGAGTTCCTGGACTGTACCCCAGAAAAGAGGTTTTGGAGATGGGAGCCTGAAATGTGCGTATTGACAGCTCCCGAGGTTATCCTTCTGCTCACTGCAAACAGAGCAGCTGTGCTTCAGAGGCCTGCGGCGCTCCCTCCCGGCCGTGCACAGTGCTCACGAGTGGCACAGGGTCAGGCAAGCTGAGTGCTCTCGGTGGTGGCTGCCCTCCATGGGGCCGGGGGTCGGGGCCTCTCCTTCCACTCCCGCGGGTGTGGAGGAAGCTGTCGCAGAGTCCAGCTCAGCGCCACAGTGACTCGCCCCATTGTCCAGCCACTGTCAGGGAGGCAGGAAGGACACCTCAGCCTCGCTAGCCACCCCCTCTGCACCAGCAGGGAGACCAGGTTATGGGATGGTCACAGCCAGATCATCTCTCAGAGGAGAATTGAGCTCAGTCATCAGAGCTGGTCTGTCCAGGACGTACAGAATGCATTGGGAATGACCTGGGTTTGAATGCTATGAACCCTCTCACTCACCACCAGGCTGCTGACATCCTTTGCTTTGAGAGCTACTCTATCTTCTAGAAAGGCCTAGTAAGGATGGAGTTT
>NW_007726611.1:19740-21145 GCF_000696425.1 Galeopterus variegatus
TTTATGGAAAAGGAAGGTTGGGTTTTGGACATGTCTGAATGGTTGGGTACATGGCATTAGGGAATATCTGGATGGAAATGTTCAGTAATTAGCTTGAGTCTGATGCTTGGGTCTGGGGACACTGGGTAGATTTAGCAATCAGCATGTACGTGTTTGGAAATCTGAGGGTGAATGATCGTGCACAGGAAGAGGGAACAGGAAGAGGGAACAAAATCTATAGGCTGAGGACAGAGGTCGAGGGCAGCTGTCCCAGGAGCAGGGGAAACTGAGCCTCGGTCAGAGGGGAGGACGGGTGGTCCTAGCAACCAAGGCAGTGAGCTCTTCAAGGACCAAGCTCCAGTGTGGCAGCGATGTGGGATAAGACTGAGACTGAAGGATGTCCTCTGACTTTTTGGTCAGTTGGATATACACGTGAACATACCGTTTCAGAACAGCTGTGGGAAGATGGAGGGAAGACATAGAGGTTGAGGGGTGAAGGACAGGGAAAGAAGGGAAAAGCAGGGAGACACTGTTCTTTGGAAGTTTGGATGGGGGGATGGGGTAAGTTAGGCAGTCACCTGAGGAGACGTCTTTGTAAAGACGGGAGATCAGAAGGGCCAGGAGAAGGGGCTGGAGGAGGAAGACGTGTGAGCACGGGAGGAAAGTGCTGGGCGAGCCTCCCGAGGAGGAGGAGGAGGTGGGGGTGCGGTCGGGAGCCCCTGACCCAAGAGCAGATGAGGTGCAGGGCGGAGAGCATGGGCCACCTCCTCTGAGAGCCTCTCTTTAGTGGACGACACCACAGGCAAGCTCATCTGTAAGTGAAGATGGTGGGAACCGCCATGGCATCGTGAGGAAAGTAGTCGAGATCTGAAATATTTACAAAATGAAAGGAAATGGATCAAGGGTAAGAGAGTCATTGCCCCTGCTCAGTCGTCTCTGGGTGTGCAGCTGCTGAGCAGGACTCCCAGGCCCACGTCTGGGCCAGCCTCCCCCTGGAGAGCCCTGTGCCCCAAGCTCCCAGCTCTCTCCTCTCTGTGATGGGGCCTCATCCCAGCTGATCTCTAGTCATGTTGTGCCCAGGAATTAGGGGCACCAGCTTTGGGCAGAAACAGCTGTGGGTTCAAATCCTAACTGTGACACATGCTGGCTGTGGGATGTTGGGCAAAGTACTCAGTCTCTCTGTGCTACATCATGGTATTTGACAAACTGGGCTAACACTAGTACGCCCACCCCCAGGCTTGTCAGGAGGACCACAGAGGCCAGGCATGACAGCCCTGGCATGGCATCAGGCATATGGCTGGTGCTCAAGCAAGTGAGCTGCTGTAGTTAGAGTTCGCTTCAGATTTGGGGCTTACAGGGTCTCCGCTAGTCCTCCACCCACCTCCCAGGCATAAGCACCATCTAAGTTTTCCAATGCCCCACACCA
>NW_007726611.1:21610-27268 GCF_000696425.1 Galeopterus variegatus
AGTGCAAGTTCAATGAGAGTCAGGGGAGAGGACTCCTGGCCTGTCCTTCAGTCCAAACAGGTGACAGTGGTGTTAGGTCATGACCTGACTCAGTCTCACCTTCACAGGGCTCCACCTCCCGCAACCTTCTCCTAGGTTTCCTTGTGCCCTGACACTGACGGTCCCCCTGAGCTGGTCCACTTGGCTGTCCATCATAAACTGCCTTAAGCAGACCCTGAATTCCTTCAAATGGCTTCAGAAGGAGTTAGATAACTTGTAACTGACTCACTGGAAAAACTTCATGAGATTTAAGCTCAGTACTTCTTTTTTTTTTTTTTTTTTTTTTGTCTTTATTCGTGTCCGGCAATGGATCGCAACCCTCAGTGTCGCGCCCGTACCGGACCGGGACCGGCAACGGGATCGCAGCCCTCGGTGTTGCTCCCGCACCTCGCTCAGCCAGTGGGCGGGAACCGGTCTGTATGTGGGATCCGAACCCTCGGCGGGAGCGCCACCGCGCTCTCAAGTGGCGCACTGTAGCAGTGCGCCACCGGGCCGGCCCTAAGCTCAGTACTTCTGAAAAATAAATGATACCCAGCCACGAGGACTTAGAAAGTAGACAGAACATTACAAACAAAAAGATTTTACCCTTTTGTTCTTCTTTTGTTATTAGACCCCTTCTTCTAGTTGATACAAATATATCTAGATGCAATTGCCTCCCTGGGGTCACAGCTCTCTGGCTGATGCAGGGTCAGCCTTTCTCCCTGAAGGTGCTTGGAGCCAGACTGGGCCTCCAGGAAGCCAGAGAAGGAAGCGTCACTGGAGCTGGCGTGTCCTTCTGTGTTTAATTTTCCCATAAGTCAGCTCTGATTATGGGGGATGGCCTCATGTTTTGTGTATTCAGAGCTGAGTTCTGCAGAGCACCTTGCAGGGGTGGGGGAGTCCCGCAGCTTGCAGGCAGGGGCAGAAGGGTGGCGGCTCACCAGGTCACTCCCAGCACCCATGTCTGCCCCCTATCAGATCTTGCTGGAGGGATGACCCTCAGGATGCTGAGCTCATCTGACAGCCTGCTCTTAATGAGACCCAGGGCTGCTCCCAAGCTTGTGTGGGAGGCTGGATTGAGAGGAACTCCCACCAACCAGGAGAAACATCTCCAAGGTAAAAAACATGTCCTCTTCCGAGTCTGCTTTGCTGAGTGATATGGCAGACCCCAGGCACTTCAGAGAAGCAAAGGCCTTCATGCTCCACTGTCAACCTGGGACAGTTGTTCTCAGGTCCCTCCAGGTAAAGACAGGAATTTCAATATTTACTTATGACGTTCGGCATCTCTGTCACAGGCTCACAGCTGATGGCTTCACGTGCAAGGGGAGGCAAGCTCAGTTCTCACCTTTAAGAATTCACAGTCCTCCTGGGAAGGCAGGACAGATGCCCAAGGAATAAGAGCACCTATGTCACCATGAAAGGGGCAGTTCTGTGCACAGAGACACACTTCTAAAGGCATAAGCCAGATTATGCATTCCCCTGGGAAATGCTCCACTGCGCCTCACATCACCTGGAAAATCTTCCAGATCCTCATCAAAATATTCCTGTCCCTGCCTAGTCAGGCTCCATCCAGAGAGATTTTCTTTCGTTCTTCAAATGTGGTCTGCCATCCCGGAGTCTGCACCCTGGCTATTCCTTTGCCTGGAATTTTCTTCCTCTGGATCTTCACGTGGCTGCTCCATCTCATGGTGGCTGCTCACCATTGAAATTTTAGCCCAAATGCCATCTACCCAGAGAGCCCTTCCCGGACAATTTAGGATAAACAAGGCTGTCTGCCCAGTACTCCTGATGGCACCAACTTGTCACCATGTCTTTCTTAGCCTTTCCCACAATCTGATATTTTTCCCCTTTATTGANACTGTGACACATGCTGGCTGTGGGATGTTGGGCAAAGTACTCAGTCTCTCTGTGCTACATCATGGTATTTGACAAACTGGGCTAACACTAGTACGCCCACCCCCAGTCTTGTCAGGAGGACCAGAGGCCAGGCATGACAGCCCTGGCACGGCATCAGGCATATGGCTGGTGCTCAAGCGAGTGAGCTGCTGTAGTTAGAGTTCGCTTCAGATTTGGGGCTTACAGGGTCTCCGCTAGTCCTCCACCCACCTCCCAGGCATAAGCACCATCTAAGTTTTCCAATGCCCCACACCAGCCCTGCACAGCATTGAACCCCTTTGTCCAGGGCCCCTCTGCATCTGGCCCCGCCAGTTGGGGCACCAGCCTGTGACTCCTGGCCCAGCTCGGGCTGCTATGATCTGGCTCTGGATGAGAGTTGTTGTTGGCCCTACCATGGACACCTGGGGCACTAACTGCTCAGCAGCTGGTGGGCAGGCCCCCTGGCCTGTGGCCCTCCCCACGTCATGCTCCAGCCTCCGTGGGCAGCGGGATGCCTGTCTCCTCTGCTTTGATCAGGACAGGGGGCTGCTCAGCAGTTGGTTTGGGACTATTTCTGTGATGCATTTTGACAGCCTTGGCCAAGCATATGCTTTAAATCCTAATGAGAAAGGGTCTCTTTAAGTGGAAAGGGGCCCACAGCAGCCTTCAAAGGGCTCTCTGGACAAATTCGGGGATATGCGGAAGACCCCTGACTCTGTGTCATCCTGCTGCCCAGTGCAAGTTCAATGAGAGTCAGGACTCCTGGCCTGTCCTTCAGTCCAAACAGGTGACAGTGGTGTTAGGTCATGACCTGACTCAGTCTCACCTTCACAGGGCTCCACCTCCTGCAACCTTCTCCCAGGTTTCCTTGTGCCCTGACCCTGATGGTCCCCCTGAGCTGGTCCACTTGGCTCTCCATCAGAAACTGCCTTAAGCAGACCCTGAATTCCTTCGAATAGCTTCAGAAGGAGTTAGATAACTTGTAACTGACTCACTGGAAAAACTTCATGAGATATAAGCTCGGTACTTCTGAAAAATAAATGATACCCAGCCATGAGGACTTAGAAAGTAGACAGAACATTCCAAACAAAAAGATTTTACCCTTTGTTCTTCTTTTGTTATTAGACCCCTTCTTCTAGTTGATACAAATATACCTAGATGCAATTGCCTCCCTGGGGTCACAGCTCTCTGGCAGATGCAGGATCAGCCTTTCTCCCTGAAGGTGCTTGGAGCCAGACTGGGCCTCCAGGAAGCCAGGGAAGGAAGCGTCACTGGAGCCGGCATGTCCTTCTGTGTTTAATTTTCCCATAAGTCAGCTCTGATTATGGGGGATGGCCTCATGTTTCATGTATTCAGAGCTGAGTTCTGCAGAGCACCTTGCAGGGGCAGGGGAGCCCCCCGGCTTGCAGGCAGGGGCAGAAGGGTGGCGGCTCACCAGGTCACCCCCAGCACACAAGTCTGCTCCCTATCAGATCTTGCTTGGAGGAATGACCCTCAGGATGCTGAGCTCATCTGACAGCCTGCTCCTAATGAGACCCAGGGCTGCTCCCAAGCTTGTGTGGGAGGCTAGATCGAGAGGAACTCCCACCAACCAGGAGAAACATCTCCAAGGGAAAAAAGATGTCCTCTTCCGAGTCTGCTTTGCTGAGTGATATGGCAGACCCCAGGCACTTCAGAGAAGCAGAGGCCTTCATGCTCCACTGTCCACCTGGGACGGTTGTTTTCAGGTCCCTCCAGGTAAAGATGGGAATTTCAATATTTACTTATGGCATTCGGCATCTCTGTCACAGGCTCACAGCTGATGGCTTCAGGTGCAAGGGGAGGCAAGCTCAGTTCTCACCTCTAAGAATTCACAGTCCTCCTGGGGAGGCAGGACAGATGCCCAAGGAATAAGAACACCCATGTCACCATGAAAGGGACAGTTCTGTGCACAGAGACACACTTCTAAAAGCCTGAGCCAGATTATGCATTCCCCTGGGAAATGCTCCACTGTGCCTCACATCACCTGGAAAAACTTCCAGATCCTCATCAAAATATTCCTGTCCCCGCCCAGTCAGGCTCCAGCCAGGGTGATTTTCTTTTGTTCTTCAAATGTGGTCTGCTACCCCGGAGTCTGCACCCTGGCTATTCCTTTGCCTGGAATTCTCTTCCTCCGGATCTTCACGTGGCTGCTCCATCTTACCATTGAAATTTTAGCCCAAATGCCATCTACCCAGAGAGCCCTTCCCAGACAATTTAGTATAAACAAGGCTGTCTCCCTGGTACTCCTGATGGCACCAACTTGTCACAATGTCTTTCTTAGCCTTTACCATAATCTGATATTTTTCCCCTTTATTGACTGATTGATTGGTTGATTGTTTCCTTGACTCTCTCCCATGCTTCCCACTAGAACATAGCTCATGACAGCAGGGACCTTGTCTATCCTGTTCTATAGTGTATCCCAGAATGCTAGGATATTTGATGGACCTAACAGAGGACTCAGTGAATATTTGTTAAATATGTGATAGACAAGGGAAGAGGTTATCTACACACAGCAGCTGCTTTGAAATGCTCCCAGCAGCCCATACCAGCTGCCAGAGTGGTACAACAATGCCCTCAACTTCACCCTCTGCCAGTGTAGGGGGCTGAGCCTCAGTTCCCTTGTAAGTAAAACAATAGGATTGTTAGGAGGATTAAGTGTGGACTGCCCAGTGAGAATAAAGTGTGAAACATAGTAAGCACTCAATAGCTTGTAGCTTCATCTCCACCACCATCACCGTCTTCACCATCAACGTCTCCACCATCACCATCTCCACCATCACCATCTCACCATCACCATCTCCACCATCTCCACCTCACCATCACCGTCTCCACCATCACCATCTCCACCATCACCATCTCACCATCACCATCTCCACCATCACCACCTCACCATCACCATCTCCACCATCACCATCTCCACCATCACCATCTCCACCATCACCATCTCCACCATCACCATCTCCACCATCACCGTCTCCACCATCACCATCTCCACCATCACCATCTCACCATCACCGTCTCCACCTTCACCATCTCACCATCACCGTCTCCACCTTCACCACCTCACCATCACCATCTCCACCTTCACCACCTCACCATCACCATCTCCATCATCACCATCTCACCATCACCATTTCCACCATCACCATCTCCATCATCACCATCTCACCATTACCATCTCCACCACCACCATCTCCACCATCACCATCTCCACCATCACTGCCTCACCATCACCATCTCACCATCACCGTCTCCACCATCACCATCTCACCGTCTCCACCATCACCATCTCCACCATCACCATCTCACCATCACCGTCTCCACCTTCACCATCTCACCATCACCGTCTCCACCTTCACCACCTCACCATCACCGTCTCCACCATCACTGCCTCACCATCACCATCTCCACCATCACTGCCTCACCATCACCGTCTCCACCATCACCATCTCACCATCCCCAACTCCACCATCACCATCTCACCATCACCGTTTCCACCATCACCATCTCCATCATCACCATCTCACCATCACCATCTCCACCATCACCGTCTCCACCATCACCATCTCCACCATCACTGTCTCCACCATCACCATCTCCACCATCACCGTCTCCACCATCACCGTCTCCACCATCACCGTCTCCACCATCACCATCTCCATCATCACCATCTCACCATCACTGTCTCCACCATCACCGTCTCCACCATCACTGTCTCCACCATCACCATCTCCACCATCACTG
>NW_007726611.1:27471-39915 GCF_000696425.1 Galeopterus variegatus
ACCTGGTTAAGCTCCTGGGAGAAATTTCCTTCCTGAAAAAGGGAGGCACATGAACCTGACTTGAATAAAGTTGTATGAGAATGTGATGTCTGGAGTTATGGCAGCAATATTATTACTACAAGGTAACATGCATGGCGACAAAAGTGCTGACATACTGAGGATAAGAAATAGACAGCTGGAAAGAGCCTTGGTTCTTGATGACATCCTTGAGCCACTGAGGTGACTTGGCATCCACCGTTCTTCACTCCTCCTGTTAAGTGTCTATATTTTCTAAGTCACTCTTAGTTAAATTGTTGCTTGCAGCTTGCAGCTAAGACAGAACACAGTCCCAGGCTGTCCACGGAGCTCTAAGCTGTCACTGCTTGTAGAAATCTGTACTCCAGCCAGCCATGTGCCCCCCACAGCCCACCAGCTAAGCTGGGCCTGCTGGGGCACCCACCCGCCCTCCATCCCCACACTACCCCACAGAAGAAGGGAAGCACACCGAGGTGCCCTAGGGGTACGGAATTGGAGTGGAGAATAAAGGAGGGGTAGCTAGAACATTCCACTGAAAGCGAGCAAGGAGTGGGGCATGACTGTCTTCAAAGACCTCCTGTGTCTGGTCCTGAGAGATGAAAATGATGGTCCTGAGAGAGAAAAGGGAGAGCAAGTTCATGCTGAGATCTGTGCCCTCCACACAGACTTACGGCTGAACCTGAGGGAAGCTTGTTCCATGATCAGTAATTTAACACATGACATCCTGGACTATGCCCCCAAATCCAGCTTTGTTTTATGTTCCCCTGTCAGGACGGTAGCGGGAAGCAGGGAGCCATTGAGTTTAGCAATGACAGGAATCCCAGCGTCTTGCAGGTAGACACTCAGTCTTTCCCCTCCCCCGCTTTCTTCCCAAGCAGCTTCTAGGAATAGGGGGAGATGACGTGTCCTCCCTTGGTGGAGGGAGGGGTCTCAGGAAAGTGAGAGAAGAGCCGTGGAGTTGTCCTCTGGACCCCTCGACATACAACCACAAGCTCACTCGTGCACAGAATGACCTTCCGGAAGCCACAGACAAAGGCTGAGCAAACCAAATACCCTAAACACATAGTGAAGAAACAGGTTTAACTTGCACTAGGGGATGAAGAGGCCAGTCTGCTCACANCACCATCACCGTCTCACCATCACCATCTCCACCATCACCATCTCCACCATCACCATCTCCACCATCACCATCTCCACCATCACCATCTCCACCATCACCACCTCACCATCACCATCTCCATCATCACCATCTCCACCATCACCATCTCCACCATCACCATCTCCACCATCACCATCTCCACCTTCACCATCTCACCATCACCGTCTCCACCATCACCACCTCACCATCACCATCTCCACCATCACCATTTCCACCATCACCATCTCCATCATCACCATCTCACCATTACCATCTCCACCACCACCATCACTGCCTCACCATCACCATCTCACCATCACCGTCTCCACCATCACCATCTCACCGTCTCCACCATCACCGTCTCCACCTTCACCATCTCACCATCACCGTCTCCACCTTCACCACCTCACCATCACCGTCTCCACCATCACTGCCTCACCATCACCATCTCCACCATCACTGCCTCACCATCACCATCTCCACCATCACTGTCTCCACCATCACCATCTCCACCGTCACCGTCTCCACGTCACCATCTCACCATCACCGTCTCCACCATCACCGTCTCCACCATCACCGTCTCCACCATCACCGTCTCCACCATCACTGTCTCCACCATCACCATCTCCACCGTCACCGTCTCCACGTCACCATCTCACCATCACCGTCTCCACCATCACCGTCTCCACCATCACCGTCTCCACCATCACCGTCTCCACCATCACTGTCTCCACCATCACCATCTCCACCGTCACCGTCTCCACGTCACCATCTCACCATCACCATCTCCACCATTACCATCTCCACCATCACCATCTCCACCATCACCATCTCACCATCACCATCTCCATCATCACCGTCTCACCATCACCGCCTCCGCCATCACTGTCTCCACCACTGCCATCATTGCCATCACTACCATCATCATCCTTATCTACATACAGCTCAGCAGTGACCCACTTTAATTGTCTCCTCTTAGCTCCTGTCACATGAGGCTTTCTGCCCTAGCTCCCTTTCCTTACCTTGTCTCACCTGAACCATTGGCAGACACTGTTGGTTTCTTGACCCAAAGTCATTCCAAACTTTCTCCCTGCTAATATAGCCCTGATTATATGATTATAGATGTCTTGCTTTTGAGAAAGGTAGGCTCAGAGATTGGTCTGGGAAGTTGGCACATGCACCTGGTTAAACTTCTGGGAGAAATTTCCCTCCCGAAAAAGGGAGGCACATGACCCCGACTTGAATACAGTTGCATGAGAATGTGATGTCTGGAGTTATGGCAGCAATATTATTACTACAAGGTAACATGCATGGGGACAAAAATGCTGACATACTGAGGATAAGAAATAGACAGCTGGAAAGAGCCTTGGTTCTTGATGACATCCTTGAGCCACTGAGGTAACTTGGGATCCACCATTCTTCACTCCTCCTGTTAAGTATCTATATTTTCTAAGTCACTCTTCGTTAAATTGTTGCTTGCAGCCAGCAGCTAAGACAGTAAACACAGTCTCAGGCTGTCTACGGAGCTCTAAGCTGGCACTGCTTGTAGAAATCTGCAATCCAGCCAGCCATGTAGCCCCCTACAGCACACCAGCTAAGCTGGGCCTGCTGGGGTACCCACCCGCCCTCCCTCCCCACGCTCCCCCATGGAAGAAGGGAAGCACACTGAGGTGCCCTAGAGGGTACAGAATTGGAATGGAGAGTAAAGGAGGGATAGCTAGAACATTCCACGTAAAGCGAGCAAGGAGTGGGGCATAACTATCTTCAAAAGCCTCCTGTTTCTTGGTCCTGAGAGATGAAAATGATGGTCCTGAGAGAGAGAAAAGGGAGAGCAACTTCACACTGAGATCTGTGCCCGCAGCACAGACTTACGGCTGAACCTGAGGGAAGCTTGTTTCATGGTCAATAATTTAACACATTACATACTGGACTATGCCCCCAAATCAAGCATTGTGTTATTTTCCCCTGTCAGGATGGTAGCAGGAAGCAGGAAGCCATGGAGTTTAGCAATGACAGGAATCTCAGTGTCTTGCAGGTAGACACTCAGTCTTTCCCCCTCCCCCACTTTTCTTCCCAAGCAGCTTCTAGGAATAGGGGGAAGATGACGTGTCTTCCCTTGGTGGAGAGAGGGGTCTCAGGAAAGTGAGAGAAGAGCCGTGGAGTTGTCCTCTTGACCCCTTGACATATAACCACAAGCTCACTCATGCACAGAATGACCTTCTGGAAACCACATACAAAGGTTTGAGCATACCAAAATATCTTAAACACATAGTGAAAAAATAGGTTTAAATTGCACTAGAGGATGAAGAGTCCAGTCTGCTCACACCTGGGAAGTCAGGGTTAACTAGATGGAGCAGAGACTGTCTCAAGACAAGAAAATGAGAAGATAGAAGAATGCAGTGACTGGGAGCATCGGCTCTCTGGTCTGACAGCTGAGGGGTGTGACTCATGGCTCTGCCACTTCCTAGCTGTGTGACCTCTGGCAAGTGACTTAACCTCCCTGAGTCTTCATTGTCTCATCTGAACAATGAAGACAATAGAACCCAGCTTTGAGCAGGGTTGTGAGAGACAATCCAGATCATGTGTATGAAATGCTGAGCATGAAGTGGGCACATGGCAAGCACTCAATAAGCTTTTATTATCACTGTGAGGCACTCAGAGACTGGAAGTAAGGATGGCCAGAAGAGCCGAGGAGAGCTGTGTGGAGGGGCTGGGCATTGAACCAGCTGTAGAGTGGTCAGGGAGATGGTGGGAAACAATGCAGGCATGCGCAGCAGAATTCATACGTGCATGGTCCCAGCTGGCAGTGGACTTACCCTACAGCTTGGAGAGCGCTCAGAGGAGATGCTAGCTAGGCTGGGGAAAATCCTATTAAAAATCTTCATACCCCAAACTCTTTTAAAACTAGTTGGAAGTCTTCAGTATCAGGGAGCACCCTTGGGTGTGTTACAGAAGCATCAATCTTCACGGTGAGGAAGCTCAGGCCCAGACCCCAGGTCAGAGCCCTATCGAAAGACCCATTGCTGCCCCAAATCACAGTGGAATCCAGAAGAACAGAAGCTTTGGAACCCACAAACCCAGCTTTGATCACTGCTCCCCACTTACTGGCCACATGACCTTAGACAAGGCAATTTGCCTCTCTGGGCCTCCTTCACGGGGTAGCCTAGCACAGTGTCTGGCAAACAGCAGGTGCTCAATGATGGTTGTCAGCAACCATAGCTCCTGTGCCAGCTGCCTCCCAGCCCTGTTTCCTGCCTAAGCTTTTAACTCCCTTTCCCAGGGTCCAGGCCCACATGGCCACTGTCCATGATGTTCCTCCCCTCCACGTGAACGTTAACGCTCCTCTTCTCTCCGGAAGAATCCAAAGGGCCCTGGAAACTTGTTTATTAGGAAAAGCTGTGGGAGTCTGCCCTGCTTGGTGGAGGTGCTGACCTCTCCCATCCTTGCCTGCATATTTCTCCCCAGTGACATCTTTTCATGATCCCTGGCTCACTTGGGTGAGTCACAGATCTGTAAATCCTGACCACAGAAAGCTTGGCAAAGGTTGTTAGGTGTTTATGGGAAGGCGAAGGAGGCAAATGATCAAAACATTGGCTGTGGCTCTAGTCTCTGAAACTTGCAAGAGCAAGTTTTTAAATGTTCAAAACATCTAAGCAGATTCAGGGAGCACTTATTTTTTTAAAACCATAATGAGACTAATATTGTATAATACTCCTCGGTTGGAGTCAGATCTTTGGGCTGCCTTTGTATGGTGCTAGAATATCTGAATGAGAGCTGAGAAACGTAATTCAGTTTTCAGTTTCCCTTTTGATACAGGACACCATTTAGACATGGCCCCACCGACAAAAACACAGGCTGCATTCTCTGCACAGCCCCAGGCTGACTCATGCCTTCTCCACGCCTTTGCACACGCTGTTCCCACTGCCTGCAACTCTGTTCCAGTCACTTCAGGAAACGTTTGTTGCTACTCCATGCCAGCCCCTGAGCTGGGCACTGGGAGCTGAGAGATGAATCAGACACCATTCCTGACCTCAAGAATTAGTGAAGATGGGAGGCTGACAGACAGGGGGATCCAAGTTGAGTCCTGACGGGTGGGTAGAAGTTCTCCGAAAGGACAAAGAAGGGAAGGCCTTTCCCACGCGAGCACATCTACTCATCCTTCAGGACGCAGCTTGTGTCTCCTCCCCTAGGAAGCGGTCCCTCTGGTTGAGCTGGTCACTCCCTCCATCCACACTGTACCTTGTACACACCCTCCCTTACCCCTCCCCCGACACTAAAACCCATGTCCTGGGTTATCTGCCTGGTGGTCTACCCTTTGGAGAGTTGACATCATTCCTTCTCTTCTGCATCTCTGGTGCCCAGTTCCCGACCTACTGCATGGCAGGTTCATTAGGTGTTTGGTGGCATTTTTAAGCTGAGCATCACTGTCATCGGCAGGCAAGAGCTGAAGCAGCCACGTGGCAGTGTGAGCATGTCAGGAGTGCCGCACCTGAGCCCCACCCGCTGAGCCCTGTTGCTTCGAGCATCTGAGCCCTGAAGGGGTCTGGGTGGGATTAACCCCTGGCTCCCAGCCTCATTCCAGCATCCGCAGTTTGGTGGTAGTAGTGGGGAGGGGGGCTGTTCAATCAGAGAAGAAATATGCTTTGAAATGAAAATGCTTCCCTTTCTGATCCGTCTGGCTCCTCCGTGCTCCCCGCCTTCTTAGTATGCATGGATTCAGCCCCCATTTCAAGACCTATCCACAGCATCCTCTCCACCCTGACAGCTGAGCTGGGCTCCCTCTCCACGCCCCTTCCAGTCTTCTCCAGAGACAAATTGCTTACATGTGTCAAGGCTTTTCTGATTAATAGAGGAATACGCCATGGGATGTCATCAGGGGTTCAGAGGCTTTTGATCAAAGGGGGAGGATCATGCTCGGGCCACACATCCCTGCTGGTTCATTTATCAGGTCGGTTCAGCACCTTTCCTCTCAAGTGCCCCTGACAAAGGCCTCCCCCCAGCCCACCATCAGCTCACACGCTCCCGAGAGAGGGGAGCAGAGAGGAGATGGTTCTCCAGGAAGGGGTCAGTGGGGAGCAAAGCACAAGGAGAGAGGAAGAGGAGCAAGTTGGGGGGCCACGGCCTAAGCATTGGTCCTTGAGGCAGCATACCCCAAGTTCTTTTTATTCTGAGAAGCCACTGTGATGAACATCTACCAGGCAATTCTCCAAAAGCATGGAATAAAAGGGAGGAAGAGAGGGAGGAAGAGAGAGTGTGAGGGAATTCAAAAGGAAGGGAAGGAAGGAAGGGGGTCAATGAATGAATGAATGAGTCAGAGAGAGAATAAGGGAGTGAGGGATCTAGGAAAAGAATGAATAAAGGAGGGGAGGAATGGTTGAATGAATGAGTCAGTAAACGTCCCAATAGGCTAATGAATCAATGATTCACACAGTCCTTACAAAAGCTGGACTCTGCAGCGCAGGCTCAGCTCTCATTCCTTCCTCCACTCGCCCACTGGTGGGTGTCAACAAGACTCAGCTTGGAGGTGCAGCACTGAGGCAACTTTGGAGGAGTTCAGGCCTCACCTCCACCCAGCTCCTCCCATCTTAGGGATGCTTTTCCTTTTCTCTCAGCCCACGGGGTGTTTGTAACAGCCCTGTGAGGTGGGCAAGAGCAGGTGAAGCCTGGAGTGATGACCTGGTGAGGTGGGGGCAGCTCAAGAACAGGGTCTCTCAGCTCAGGCTTCCTCCTGCTCAGCCAGGTCCCTAAGGAGTGGCTGGGGCCTGCCACAGGCTCTGCGTGTCCTCAGGCTGCAAGGCCACTGCCCACTGTGTCCCCTAAAGAGCCTCTCTGCTGGGGGCTTTGCACTGGGAACTCCAGAGAGCCATTTAGGATTTGCCAGGGAGGCTGATAAATTAGGCTCTGAGGATTTAGATTAGTCTAATTTAATGACACGGATGGCTGGCTGGATTGGAGTTCCTTGCTACAATTTTTTTCTTTTAACTCACTCAACAATTATTTCCCTCAAGTTGGTTGCAGATGCAGCCTGCCCAGGAATTATAATCCATTCCTTACTGAGCAGCAAGGAGTCCGGGGAGATGCTGACCAGATTCATATGCATGCCACCCAGGCAGGGGGCCAGAGGGCAGGCCATGACTTGGAACTTACAAGAAAGGCCACAGAGAGTCCTGCTGGGCTGGGCTGGCTGGCCAGGACCTGGCAGTGAGGGACTCCGTGGAGATGAAGCTGGCTGGCTCCTGAATGAGTGTGGCTGTCTCTACCCCCCGCTTCCAGCCTGGAGGGAGCATCCCCACACAGACACACAGCACACACAGCCACGTGCAGTCACAAAAGACACATGTGCATGCATCCTGGGTGAGACACACACAGACATTCAGTCACAGACACACACACACATACACACCTCAACACAGCCCACAGACCAAAAACACAGAGGTACTGAAAGACACACACATGCAGAGACACACCAAGCCCACCTACCCTAACATCCCACCGTCCTCAGTCTGCACTCTGATTCAACCCAATGCAATAACCACTTATGGAGTGCCATCTGAATGTGAGTACTTAAAGATCAGACACAGGAATGCCCATGGCCCTGCAAGGATCTCTGTGAGGACCCCAGAGGCACTCAGTTCATTCAGGCAGAGCTTAGTGAACACTCGGGTGGGGAAGGCCTGCAGTAGGCTTTGGAGGCCACAGTAGGCTTTGGAGGGTACGTGAGAATGCATCAGCCCCAGGACTGTCCTCACAGATCTGATGACAGAGATAAAGAAACACCCATCATGGTCATTTCACCCAGAAGCAAGGTTTTAAAGAAGGCCTGCTCTGGGCTGGGCCCTGGAAGACACAGCCTGTACCTTCTGGGACCCCCATGTAGTCAGAGAAGCACACGTGTGAACAGGCCATGGCACTGCCACATCCCAGGGCTGTGACGGAGGGGCTGTGCAGTCCTGAGGAGCCCGAGACTTCTCGGAAGGCTTCCTGGAGGAGGCTACAGATTAACTGAAAACAACAGGAAGGGCATTGTGGGCATGCGAGGGGCCCAAAGACCCAAGGACACAGGAAGAAGCGATGTTCAGAGGACGGCAGTTCACAAATGGGGGCCGGGCCACAGGGGAAGCACCGGAGGAGCAGCGTCAACCTGCAGGCCGTGCAGCAGCTGTGATTTCTGTTACAAACGCTTTGCCCTCTGAGTAGGCAGCTGTTTCGAGGTTTTGCAGAGCTGGCCGGCCACACAGGCCATGGCTGTCGACCTTCCCCAGCAGCGCGGGTTTCCAGTCTCTCAGAGAACTCCCCACTGCCATCTGCAGGCCAGCAGTGAGGCCCTGTGCCAGTCAGATCTTCCAGAGACCTGTCGCACACATGCCCAGAAAACCCAGATAAGTCCCTGCACAGCCATTTCCCTGGGACTTGGGCCCTGGTCTGGCTTCTCCCCCTGGAGCGCCCCTCCCCACACACCTCCCCATTTTCCATCCTTCCCTTCACCTGGCCAACTCTTCCTTCCCCTTCGAGACCAAGCTAAATTGACATCTCTTCCAAGAAGCCTTTCTGAACCCCTGTCCCCACTGCCCCAGAGGAGTTGGACACATTTCCTCAGAGCTTCCCTCTGTTGCTCCCTTATCAAACAACATAACCCTCATCTGTCTACTCAGAGATCTCCCCAGAGACCCTGACAACTTTTCCTCCCCATGGCCTATGTAGTAACTAGCTATTGCTGCATAACAAATTATCCCAAAACTTACTGACTCAAAACGATAACAGATTACCTCCACGGTTTTTGGAGGTCAGGCATTTAGCACAGCAGGAACATCTTGTCCAGTGTCCGGGCCTCAGCTAGGGTCTGGAACCAACAGTCATTCACAGTGTCTGGTGGTTGATGCTTGCATTGACTGAGGAAATAGCTGGATCTCTCCAAATGGCCTGTGCTTCCTCCTGACACAGAGACTGGGTTCCAAGGGCAAGCATCCCCAAAGAGAAAGAGACAGAAATCTGCATCTTTTTATGGAATGATAAATCAGAAGTCATTTAGCATGACTTTCACCATACTCTTTTGGTCAAAATAGTCACACCTTAAACCCATCCAGATTCAAGGGGAGTAAATGTAGGTTCCCACTTCTATGTAAAATGAGTGACAGTCACGCTGTAAGAAAAGCCTGTGGGGTGCGATAAACATAGAGGTGTGGCTATCTTTGGAAACCACAACCTGCCACAATCTGGACCTAGCAGAATGAATGAATGAATGAATGAATGAATGAATCTTGATCTTCTCTGTCCTCAGACAATTCTTCTCAGCTAAGTCTCCACCCAACTCCTACCAGCCCACGTGGCAAGTCTCAGCCCATCCTTCCATTTTGGAGGCCAAAGGGCCATGAAATCCCTCATAGCTTCAACATTGTCAGAACTGTCACCAGAGTGTCAGTTGTGCTCACTGGGGTTTCAGGGAACAGGAAAGTGGTGTCAGGAACCAGAGAGGCCACCAGAGCAGACTAGGGGAGGCACAGACACAGTTTGAGGAAGCAGATCTATGGAACTAAAACATTAGGGGAAAGTTTCTTTTTAAAGATTTTCAATATTTAAATAACTGTCTTCAGTTTAATATTTTTAGGAGAAAAAAGTGCTATGTGTACTAGTTAATGATATTTTTTGAGCTCCAATTCAATTGTTGAACAATTACTATGCGCTTTCACATTTTTTCTTGTCAATAACAGAATGCATTGGGATTTTGTGAAGGGCCAGGCTTTATGCTAAGTGCTTTAGAGGCACTATTTGGCTCAAAAATTACTAATATGTGAGCATTCAGAGGCTTCCTCCATTTGCCATATTATGATGCAGATTAGCTAATCAGTGGGCAGAGAACAGAAAGGCCTTTTGGTAAATGAGGATTTGGGAGCAGGTGCAGGATATGGGAGAAGTGAGGGGAAGAGGGGAGCAACTTCGAGAATAATTGTGGTGAGTTATGGAATGGATCTCCTGCACTGTTCTTCAAAAGGTATAATGAAGATCAAAATACTTTCTAAGTTACTTTGGGCTCTTGTACTGAGCTTTTTTCAATGTGACTCTGCACAGAGTCAGAGCCACTGGAACTTATAAGGGTTACATCTCACTTGATGCTCACAACAATGTGATGATATAGAAACCCTCATCACCTCCTTTAAACAACTAAGAAAAATAAGATTCAGAGAGTCTAAACAATATGTCTAAGGCCACCACACCAAAAGTGGCTGAGCCATGACTAGAAGGCAAATGTGTGTGACCTGGAGTCTGATCTTTTACCCCCTGTGTCATACCACCTCTTGTCTTAAACTCTGTAGATAATTGGAAGAGAAGGGCATAGGCACTTTACTAGAAAAGGATTTCAAGTATTATTACCCAGGTGGGAGTGGGGTGGGCAAGAAATCCAAGACAGGTAGTTTCCAGTCTCCGGATAGGGCTTGGGACTCTGGCTTCCTTCTCAGAACAACATCCTAGATGAGTTAAAGCTTTCAAGAACACATCCCCTCCCCCACTCCATTTGAGCCAGGCTCTGACCCCTAACAACCATGCTGGTTACTATCCCCCCCGTTAGCCATGCTGTGACTTCTTCCTGGGTTGTCCTTTCCTCCAGCTCACCACCAATCCAGCTCCTACCCTTCACTTAGGGCCTGGCTCAGATGCCACCTCCTCCAGCCACATGCACAGAAATGGGTTCATCACCACACCTGGGCTGTAACTCCATGTGCAGAGACCATAGCTGCTTCTCTCTCTCCCCCCCCCCATATATATGTGTGTGTATACACACACACACACACACTCACTCACACACACACACATCTCTCTCCCATCCCTGGAGCAGCTGTCCTAGGTCCATGAACAGGGTGAATGTCCAGTAAGAACACCATGAACTGAACTGGGGAGGGGTAATCTGAGTGTCATGGGTTGAATGCTTGCGTTATGCATTGGGATTAGATTTCAACATATGAATTTTGCTCTTATAAGAGAGACTCCCAGAGATCTCCCTTGCTCTTCCACTTGGTAAGGACACAGCGAAAAGTCAGCAGTCAGCAGAAAAGTCAGCAGTCAGCAAAGCAACTTGGAAGAGGGCTCTCTCAGAACCCAACCATGATGGCACCCTGATCTTGGACTTTCCAGTTTCCCAAACTGTGAGAAATAAATTTCTGCTGCTTCTAAGCCACTTGGTCTATGGTACTTTATTATAGCAGCTCTAACTGACTAAGACACTGAGTCTGACAGGAAGCTGTTTAGAAAGTCAAATCCTATCAAACAAATGTGATGATTCCAAATTAGGGGTCTCAGTTTCTCCTATGTCCTCGGCTCTTCCTTTTGTGTTTGTTCTATTGAATGAAAGTCTTGGGAACCTTAAAATGAACCAGGGTCATTCCCAGAAGGCCCTGACCTCATCAGTCAGTGCTCCTGCCCTCTTCCAGCCCCAGGTCCCTCTCAACAAATCATCACACGCACACGCACACACACACGCACACATACGCACACACACACATACACACACACACACAGACCCTGTTCTCATGTTCCTGAGGGTCCCATCTCAGTCACAACACCCAAACCCCTCGGCCTGATACACACAGACCCCGTCCCCAGGTCTGGGCCCCTCCACCAGCTCAGCCTCATCTCTCATCATTCCCTGCCTTGAATCCTTAGGCAAGTTGCTGAACGTCTCTGAGCCTCGGTCACGGCTACTTAGAACAAGAGTTATATAATGTGTGACATACAGTAACAAGTCACTGAAGCGTTGTGCAATGCCCAAATGATCGCGTAGGACCTACTGTACAGGGTTATTCTGAGGACTAGTGGAAACATGAAGAGAAAGGAGCAAACAGCCAGCTCTCAATAAACAGTAGCTCAGAGTAGGTGGACAGCCTGAGAGGCTGCACCGTGAGCCTTCTCGCCATTCACAGCCACAATGTCTCACTCTTCTGCATAACTGCATCTCTCTCTGATCTAAGCATTATTAAGAAACGGTAACAAACAAACAAAACCCAGAAGGAAGACACCAGCAACAAGTCGGCCGGGCACTGTTGCCTGTGACCACACACCGACGCCACGCGGAGCTTAGCTGAGTGGGTCCGGCCACCACAGAGTGCGAGGTGTCCTGAAGTCCTGGGCAAAGCGAGCCGGGCGGGCCCCCTGGGGACCAGGGCGGTGCGCGGTGCCGCGGGCTCAGTGCGGGGACCGCGTTGGCCGTGAGTCTGGTGGGCGGCGGTGGGGGGGGGGGGGAGGGCCGGGGGGGGCGGGGGCCCCCCGGGGGGGGGCCACTGCCGGCCCCCCCCCCAGGC
>NW_007726611.1:40851-60929 GCF_000696425.1 Galeopterus variegatus
TGGGCGGTGCGGGTGCCCCGCGAGCTCAGTGCGGGGACCGCGGCTCGGCCGTGAGTCTGAGGAAGGCCGTGGCGGGCGCGGTCCCCACGTGGTGGAGTCACTGTCAGCCTCGCACGCAGACGCAGGTGCGTTGCTGGCCTCAGCGGCGTCTTTCTTCCTGGCACCTGCGGCTCCCGGTGCAGGCCAGCGTCTGTCCCCACGCTGACTCGCAGCATGTTCACTGTCTACTCCCCGGGGCGGCGGGCCCGACTGGACAAGCTCCAGTAAATAGGAGCGAGTGTCACTGCGGATGCAGCGGGGCCACGGGGTGCAGTGTGCGGGCTCCGTCCGCTGAGCCCCCAGAGCCAGTCGCGGCCTGGCTGGGGTGCAAGCCACGTGGACCCTCAGCTCCGCAGGAGGAGGGTGTCCAGGGAGCGGTGGCCTGGGTTGGGTGGGCCCCGTACGCTGGACCCTGCCGAGCATCCTCGATGTCAGGGTTTCTCCCCACCTTCCAGCTGTCCCCTCTGGACCTCAAAGCAGGACCTGAACTCAGATTTCTTCCAGCCTGGAGGCTCTGCCTTTTCCGGTGCACTCAAAGCACCAGCGCCTCCCCGACGAAATACAGACTTTGTTTTGCTTTGCGGACAGCATGGAAGGAAGCCCGAAGTACCAACTCTTGGCGGGCAGGCTCGTCCTCTAGGTGAGGCTGCTTCTTCCTCCGGGGGTCAGCCTTGAGGCTTTGAGGGACTGGGCTCACTCCTGAGCAATGGGCAAAGCCGGCTCTGCTGGCTGTGTGGAGAAGGACCCCAGCCCAAAAGTCGCCCCCCTCCCACCTCCATGTGCACACTGCTCCCTCGAGTGAGGGCAAGCTGGAAGGCTGCCTGCCCCATGCCGAACACGGACATGCAGAGGCAGTGAGGGTGCTCGGTCAGCTCGGCGCATGGGTGCCCCTGACCTTCCCCGAGCCCTCCCTCCCCTGCGCCCCGTGGGAGCTGGCCCCACCCTCACAGTCTGGAGAGGCACCAACCAAGAACGTGTCTCTTCTGTTTATCGTTATGGCTGGTTGGTTGGCTGTTTCCTCAAGCTACACAAGTAGAGCTAAGTCTGTAGAATATTTTACAAACACTGAAAATTGCAGAGAGGCGATTAACATTATGGTATATTTCCTTACAGTCTCCTCCTCCCCCCCCCCCCCCCCCCCACCCCATTTATTTTCTCACCTTTGGCTTAACATTGTCCGCAGGAGTTTTCTCATTTCATTCAACTCTCTTTGTAAACACCACTTTTAAAGGCTGCATAGTCTTCTTTCCCTGCGCTGAGCCAGAGTTTATATAAGCATTCCCCTCATGCAGGTTTCGTTTGTTTTGTGGTATTGCAACAGTAATGATATGAAAAGCTTTGCTTGCATTTCAAAATATTTCTTTGCGATAGATTCCTAGAAGTGGCATTACTGGGTAAAGTGTAGGAACATATTTAGGGTTCTTGGTCTCTGTTGCCCAATCACCTCTGGGTGGATGAACCAGCTTACACTTGATAAACAGAATTTAATATACTGCTCTCAGCGTCTGTGATAGAGAGTCCCTCAACCACAGGCCTCGCTGCTCCAAATCCAGTTATCTTGCCACCACTATCAATTCAGGGATTTCCAAGCACCAAACATCCAAAGGCCACCTTCCTTACAAAATAAAAGACTTTGAACATCTTTAGAAAGAACTATGGAGGCCCAGGAGATAGAAAGACCAGGTTGTGGAACTTCTCTGTCACCAGTGATATGGACGAACTCAGGTCTTAGGGTTTTCATTGGTCAAGCAGGGAGCTTGAACTTGGGAGTCCCTCATCCCCCAAAGCCTGTGAAACAGTCTGTCAGTACTGGAGTTCGGGGTCCAGGGTATGGAGTCAGGTTGCCTTGGTTTAGGACCCAGCTTTGCCACTTGCCAGCAGCATGACTTTGGTCAAGTTAACTGGTCTAAGCCTCAATCTTATAATCTGTAAAATGAGAATGAAGGAAATGAAATTACCTACCAAATGATCGTGAGGATTGAATATAATTATATACTGAAAAATTAAAAACAGTACCTGGCGCAAAGTAAATACTTATAAAGAGTTTGATGCTATGGCATTTGCTTGCTAAGGATCATAAACATCAACACAACCAACTGACGCTGATGCAGACAGAGTTGAGAGAGAGAGAGAACGCTCATAGCCCACTGTGGCCTGAGCTATCTGGCGGTTGCCTTGCCCATGTCTGTCTGGCCCAGGCTGTGCCCAGCACTTGCTTTTCATCTGACCACAGTCTGGCTGTGCAGCGCCCCACAGGCAGGGCAGCTCTGAAACGCGATGCCTCCCCGGGAGGAGAGTTGAAGGCCGCTTCACCAGGTGGTTATCAAAGCCCTGGCCGCCACAGAGGCTTGGGAACATAATCTCCGGAAAGAGATTGTCTGAACTCAGCTCGCTAGAGAACAAGGACACCAGTGCTGATAAGCTGAGCGGTAGCCAAGGAGGAATTGGACTTGGGGACTCTGGAGGGCCTCGATGACTCATCCTGCAGACATTTCCTGGGGGTTAGGGTGAGCCACAAGCCAGATCCATGCTCTGGGTGGTGGAGGTTGGGGAAGATCAGGACAGGATCCTCCCTCCAGGATGCGGATGGAGAGAAAAAGCCAGGATCAGAAACGTGCCTCATCGTCAGAGGCCAGCTCTGAGCCTAGCATCCGGCCACTGGGCTGAGCTGGGATCTCCCAGGATGAGTGAGGGGTTAGGTCAGGACTTCCCAGGCTCTTACGCAGAAGGGGACATAACTCTGCTCAATGGCTGCCCTTAGCACCCCAGTCAGTTCTGCTCAGCAGCAATAGGTACCCCTGATTCTGGGACAGGACGCCCTCATCAGGGGAGAGCAGGTGGGAGCAACAGTTGGCATTTTACAGATCTCAATCAGAAACCAAGGTTGAGAGCCGTCAGAAAATGGGCCTGAAATCATAAAGTGAGTAAGGGGCCAAGCCAGAATGTGAACGTAAGACTCCTACATCTGTTTTCTGAGAAGACCTCATAGGCCTTACCAGCCCAGCAAAGAAGGTCAGAGCATCTAGACTAGTTACTGATGTTAAACAAAGCCATCCTGCAGAAAAGAAGTGAAATGACTCTATTTAACAGGAATTATGTTTTTGCAGCAAACTCTCTCCCTATTTCTTAATGGAGAGCATCATAAAGCAGGTGCTAGAAGGTATTTTTCCTTTCTTGATGTCTTTGAAATTCAACATTCAGTCAACACTCAATGTCCACTTCAATAGATCCTGCTACCTAACTGGCATCCACTCCCTCTCTTTCTCTTTCCAAATACAACCCTAATTTTGTTGAGATATTGATCTCCCTCCTGCCCAGCTCCATAGAGGCACAATAATTACCCTAAACTCATGGTCCCCAGACAATGCACCAAGGTGCCCCAGGGCGCTGCAGTGAATTTACAGTAGCACCAAATGATATTTGCAATTTTCAAGAGAAACACAGTGACATCTGTCAGAATCATGAGAACTACTAGCTCAAAGTACGTCACAATTTTGATATTAATGACATCATAGCTTTGTGAAACCAGGTATTCAGTGGTTGCAGTCATAAAAAAGCAAATACTGCACAAAAATTGATGTAAATAAGAAAAAAGGATGGTAGGTATCCAGTCCATCTCCCAGATTTGAGAAGGTATGCAGTATCCAGCAGGTACACGTGTCCCAGTAGTAAATAAGTGTGGTTACTTAAGAATGATATAAAAATATTATTTTCTTCCAATTTATGTACTTTTTTTTCAAATGGCTACTAAGTTGTTAAGACATAATTATTAAATTGTTTATACTTAACTACTTAATAAATAGAACGGTTAGGTATTTCTTTTGTAGGACACTATGAAAAATTACTGAGGCACTAAGAGTGCCATAACCAAGAAAGTTAGGAAACCTCTGCCCTAAGCTAATCAGAACCTGGTGTTTCCCTGGTACCTGTGCATGGTCCAGAGTGGGTCCTCGTCCCTATCAGACTGAGCATGAAGACATACATGCCATGGTTGAGGAAACTGATCCTCTCTCTCATTCTCTCATGCTGGGTGAGAACAGAGAGGCACACAAACCCAAGAGCCATTGGCAGTCAGCTTGTGATCTCAGGGGAACCACCCCTAGCATGGCACCCATGCTGAGGACAAGAAAGCAGAGGGACAGGGAGACCTGGGTCTCTGATGCCATCACTGAGCTGTTGGGTCTGTCCACCTGCCTCTAGGCTTCCTATACGAGGAGTAAGTATGAGATATGACGTTTCCTTATTGGCTGAAGTTTGAGTCATGGATTCTTTCACTTGCAGCCAGAAGCATTCTAAGGGATAAACAAACTTACTGTGATTGAAGCTGTGTTAGGAGGGGCTGGTGATGTGGAGAGGAGCAGGCAGAGCCTCTGTGCTGGGAAGTCATGGGGCAGAGGACTCACCAGGACTCCCCATGGCTAAGGTCTGTGCAAAGCTCTCCTGGAACAGAGGTAGGAGGGCTGGCTCTTCCTGAGCTGAGGCCGAGGGCAGCCCATGCAGGAGTCTTCCAGGATGGTGCTGTCCCCACAACATGGCACCCAGGTCACCTTCCCAGGCTTCCCAGGCACATTGCACCAGAGCTCATTACTCCCGCATCTCCCTCACACACTGTGAGCTTCTTGAGGGCAGGAACTGAGTTCCCAATAACCCACCCAACCCAGCCCCAGACACATCCAGGCTCATCAACCACAATAAATCAACCACATTGAAAGGACAGTAAGAGTAGCTAGAAAATATGGTGAGGGGAGATAGAGGGCTTCCAGAAGGAGGGGCCGGCTGGGTAAAAGCGGTGATGTTTACTGACATACAAGTATCATGGGCCTGGCCACTGCTGGCACTGGGCATCAGCGGTGACCACAGCAGATGTGGTTCCTTCCCTGGGGGAGCTCACAGTCCAGGGAGTGGAGGCGGGCTTAATGGAGGTTATACGTGGGATTTCGAATCATGGGGAAAGAAGAGGATGCTCTGAGGCAGAATAACAGGGAGCCGTGCTACAGATTGGTGGTCAGGGAAGGCCTCCCAGAGGAGGTGACACCTAAGCTGAAACACAAAGGACGAGAAGGGGCCAGCCGGGCACAGTGGGGAAGAACACTGCAAGCAGAGGGAAACGTGCAGCAAGTGCCCCAGGGTGGGCATGCGCCAGCAGCTGGGGGAGCAGAAAGAGCCCAAGCCAGGGCTTCCAGGGTCGGTGGCGCACACACACGCACGCGCACACTCAAACGAAAGTCGAATTTGAATTTCAGATAAACAATGAGTATCTCTCTAGTATAAGTAGGTCTCAAATATTGCATGGGATATGCTTATACCAAAACGTCTTCACTGCTCCTCTGAAGTTCAAATTTAGGTGTGCATCCATGTTTTATCCAGTAACCCCAGTCCAGGCTACCAGAGCAGAGTGAGCAAGAGGGAGATGTTCTGAGAGAGATCAGAGGCAGGCCAGGCAGATTCTGCTGGCCTGGCAAGGGCTGGTTGTTATTCTAAGCACAATGGGAAGCCAGAGGTCAGCGAGAACAGAGTTGGCACACAGGGATATGGCATCAGTAGAACCAGCTTGGCATGGTGGTTAACTGCATGGACTCTGGACCTTGACAAGCGGGATTACGGTCCTGGCTCTGCCACCGATAGCTGTGTAGTCTCAAGTAAGCTATAAAGCATTCTGTGCCTCAGTTTTCTTATCTATAAAATGGGCATGATAAAATGATAATGCTCCCCCCAAGGTTGTCGTGTGCAAAGCACCTAGAAGAGCACCCGAGAATCATTCTCTTAACAGTACTGCTCTTTAAATAGATCACCCGAGCTGCTGTATGGAAAGGTGGAGGGTAGAGGAAGGAGACTAAGAGAGGAGGCAGGGAGACCATCAAAGAAGCTGTTACAGTCCTCCACGTGAAAGATGATGGTGACCATGGAGGTGGAGGGAGTGGCTGGACTCGAGGCTTGTTTGGAGGCAGGGCTGCAGGACTTCGCGAAGAGCAGGGCATGGTGAGGTGGTCAGCGTGGCTGAGCATGAGTGTGACCACCTATCAGGTCCCTCTTCCCAGACTGCCCTGGAGGCTTCTCCAGGCAGATCAAATGGAGCTACCCTTCCCTTCTGGAAGGCCCGTGTGGGAAGGGAGACGGGCCCTCACAGAGGCCAGGAGCTCTGGTTGGGTGAATGTCAGCCTCTGCTGTGCAGTGGTCTCCACACTTCGCCCTTTCCTGCAGAGGTAGGACTTGGCCCAAATTTTGTGGTCACATGCAGCTGCCATCTCCATAGATCAAACTTGGCTCTACATGCAAATCAAGAAGGAAATCACAACAATGTGCAGCAGACTTGCCTTCCATTTCTGATACCTCGGTAACTTTAGGAAGTCCTGAAAATTTTAAATGGTTTGTCATTTCAGGAAAATTCCACCCCTGCTACCAGGGTGAGGCCAAGCTTGCCAACCTCCTGCCTAAACAGTCAGACATTTCAGACATGCATCATTGCTAAGAGGGCTCAGATGGGAAACTACAGCTCACTGCTTACTGCTGAACTCAGACCCTAGGGTCCATGTGCCAGGCCCTCCAGGCCCTGGTCTCTCTCCCTGTGGACCAGGTTGCTGCAGCTGGACGTCAGCTGCAGCCACTGCTGTCAGACTCTGGTCTGGGATCCAACAGGGGGCACCAGAGACTGCTCAGAACAGCAGACACAGAGCAGCCAGGAAGCTGCTGAGAACATTTCAGCCCCAGAATCTCTGGTCTTGGGAGCAGCAAAGATGGAAGATCATTGCACATTCAGAGTGAGCCCTTCCTCCCCATCTGTCTTAAAATAGAAAGCACAGAGATACAAACTCTCAAATAACTGTGAACAAACTCACACAGGGCACACCCTCTTCAACCCATACACAGAATATTGCAACAGCATCTGAGGGCTGAGGTTGATTAGCAATGTCTGTCATGAGCATGAAGCGGGGGGCAGGCTTTTTCCATTTGTGGAATGGACACATCTTAGAACACAAATTTTATTAGTGTTCTCTAGTTTGAAGAGCTACAGTGATCCCTGCTGACTCCAGAAAAAGCTAGTTCTCGTGTCTTAGTCCATTTTCTGTTGCTGTAACAGAATACCACAAGCTGGGTAATTTATAGAGAAAAGAAATTTATTTCTCACAATTCTGGAAGTCCAATATCAAGATGCTGGCATCTGGCAAGTGCCTTCATGTTGCTTCATAATGTGGCAAAAGGCATGATATGGCAGAAGGTGGAAGAGCTTGCGAGGACAAGAGCCAGAGACAGAGAGGGCCAAACTCGATTTTATAACTACCCACCCTTGTGATAACAAACCCAATCCTGCGATAACAACATCAATCCACTCATGAGGGCAGAGTCCTCATGGCCTAACTGCTTCTTAAGGGTGTCACCTTTTTATTCTATCACAATGGCAATTACATTTCAACATGAGTTTTGGAGGAGACATTCGAACCATAGCATTTTGCCCCCAGGTCCCCCAAACTCATGTTTTTCTCATGTACAAAATACATTTATTTCATTCCAATAGCCCCAACAGTCTTAGCTCATTTCAGCACCAACTCAAAAGTCCAGAGTCTCATCTGAATTACATAAGGATGAAACTTAAGGCACGATTTATCCAGAGGAAAATTCCTCTCCAGCTGTGAGCCTGTGAAATTAACAAGTTACGTGTTTCCAATATACAATGGTGGGACAGGCATAGGGTAAAAATTCCATTCCATAAGGGAGAAATAAGCAAGAAGAAGGGGTCCCCAGTTAATGAAAAATCCAACAGGGAAAACAGTATGTCTTAAAGCTGAAAAATAATCTCTTTTGACTCCATGTCCCACATCCTTGTTACACTGAGACAGGTGTTGGGCCCCCAAGGCCTTGGGCAGCTCTGCCCCAATGGCTTTGCTGAGCTCAGCCTGTGCTTCAGCTCTCCCAGGTTGAAATCTTGTGTCTGCAGCCTTCCCAGGCTGGTGCTGCATGCTGGTAGCTCTGCAGTTCTAAGGTCTCTGGAGCAGCTCCACTCCCACAGCTTCAGTAGGCATTGCCCAAGTAGGAACTACCTGTGGTGGCTTTGACCTCAGATTTCCATTCAGCATTGCCCTCATAGGGGCTCTCTGTGGTGGTTCTGCCCCTGTAACAAGTCTCTACCTGGGCCCTCAGGCTGTCTGCAGCATCCTTTGAAATGTAGGTGGAGAAAGCCATGCCTCCATAGTTCTTGCATTCTGCATGCCTGCAGAATTAACATCATGTGGAATTTGCCAAGGTCTACAGCTTGTACCTTCCAGAGCAGTGGGTCAAGAACACCTGGGCCTGCTTGAGCCATGGTTGTGGTGGCTAAGGAGTGTTACACCAGAATACAGAGAGCAGAGACCCAAGGCAGCTCTGAGAAGCAAGTTCGTGGAGGGTCCAATGAGCCTGTCCCATGAAATCATTCTGCCCTCTTAGAGCTCTGGACCTGTGATGGAAGAGGCAGCCTCAAAGATCTCTAAAATGTCTTTGGGGTCATTCTCCCATTGTCTTGATAATTTCTTCTTTCCATACTAATCTTAGCAAACAGTCACTTGGCCACACCCTTGGCTTGTTCTCCCAAACATGGTTTTTTTCATTCTTTACATGGCCAGGCTGAAATTTTTCAAAATCTTTTCATTCGGCTTCTCTTTTAATTATAAATTTCATCTTTAAGTTATTTCTTTCCTCTTGCATCCTACTGTATGTAGTTAAAAGTAGCTACATAGTTCCTTTAATATTTTGCTTAGAAATTTCTCCCACCAGATATCATAGTTCATTGCTCTTAAATTCTGCTTTTCATAAAGCCTTAGGGCATGGACACAATTTAGTGAAGTTCTTTGCCAGTTTATAACAAGGATGGCCCTTATTCCATTTTCTGATAATATATTCTTCATTTCTGTCTGAGACCTCATCAGAATGGCATTAACTGTCCATATTTTTACCAACATTCTGACCACAACCACTTAAGTAATCTCTAAGAAGATTCAGACTTTTCTTACCTCTCCTCTTTTTCTGAGCCCTCACTAGAATTTCACTCAGTGCTCCATTCATGGAAGTCTAGGCTTTTTCTGGCCTGCTACTCCAAAATTTTTCAGCCACTACCCATCACCCAGTTCCAAAGCCACTTCCACATTTCCAGGTATTTGTTATGGCAACAGCTCCACTTCTAGGTACCAATTTTCTGTCTTGCTCTTTTTTGTGTTGCTATAACAAAATACCACAGGCTAAGTAGTTAATTAAAAAAGAAATTCATTTTTCACAGTTCTAGAGGCTGGGATGTCCAATATCAAGGTTCCACTATCTAGTGGCGGCCTTCATGCTGCATCATCCCATGGCAAAAGGTGGAAGGCCAAGCAAGGACGAAAGCAAAAGACAGAGAGGGCCAAACTTGCTTTTATAACAACTCACTCTTGCAATAACAAACCCACTCCCACAATAATGATATTAATCCACTCACGAGGACAGAGCCCTTGTCTTAATCCATTGTCTGCTGCTATAATAGAATACCACATACTGGGTAATTTATAATGAAAAGAGATTTATTCAGCTCGTGGTTCTGGAGGCTGATAAGTCCAAGATCAAGGGGGTACATTTGGTAAGGGCCTTCTTGCTGCATCATCCCATGGCAAAAGGCAAGTGAGTACACGAGACAGACAGAAAATGGGGGCCAAACTTATCCTTTTATCAGGAGCCCACTCCTGTGATAACATTAATCCGTTCATGAGAACAGAGCTCTCATGGCATAATCACCTTTTAACCATTCTACCTCTTAACAACATCAATGAAGTTTCAACATGAATTTTGGAGGGGACATTTAAACCACAGCACTTGGCATCCATGGCCATCCACAATGTGTATCCCACTTCCTCAGCCAGCCTTAACTCCACCTGTTATCTACTGAACCTTAAGCTTCAGTCAGACTGGCTGCCTCACACATACCTTCTGTATTCCCACTGTCCCTTTACTCACTGGGTTCTGCCTGAATGGGATGAACCCAGTTCTTTCCCTTTCCAAAGTCCACTAGCCCCAAGTCAATGCCTACTCCTCCGGGAACCTGTCCCTGATAACTCAGTGACCACCCTTCACTCAGCTCCTATAGCACCTAAGTGTTTGTGGCTTTTATTAGATGCTGCATTTTTAAGGCCTGGAAGAATTCCATGCACATGGAGCTTGTCTGCCCACCTAAACTATAAGCTCCCTGAAGGCAGGCATGTTGCCTTGTTCTTCCCTTGAGAAGGGAAGTGAAACACCTGTGCTGTGCCAGGAACCATGCTGGGGGTTTTCATCCATTCTTTCACTCAAGCCTGGTAACAACCAGTGACATGAGTATGACCATGTCGTACTCATTTTATAAATGGGAAAATCAAGATTCAGAGAGGTTAAGCAACTTATCCAAGGTCACACAGCTGGTAAATGCAGGGCTAGAATTCAGACTCCAATTTCCCTGATTTCAAATCTAGTCTTCTTTTGCTTTGCTCCAGGATTCCTCTCATGGAGAGCTACATTTACATAGTGGACCCTGAAGAGAGCCATGCTGAACCCCAATGGATGTGCCTGACACTTTGTAGACACTCAATACATATCTGTGGTCTGACTGGTAAAGCTCTCATGGTGGGGTTTGTCACATGAAGGCAGATGGTAGAGGGGCTTATTAGGCAGTGGGACTTGCCCAGCCCCTTGTCAGTCTTGGCTCCAGGCGACCACTAATTCTACACATGGCAGGCTAGCACAGCCAGTCAGCCACTCTGATCATACATTGTCTGCCTTTTTATTTGATGCCTGCGCCTCCCTCCACCCCCAAGCTTCAGTCTTCAACTGTCCTGGATGATTCAGCCTCAAATTGCTGAGGCTGACACACTAACTGCTTCAACCACATGGAGAAGCCAGAAATGGCTGTCACTTGTGCCCTCAGTTTATCCTTAGAAGAAGAATGACTGAAAGGACCTCCACTGCCCAGGATGATTGTTTTGACAGGTTTTTATTGTGCATAAAATTGCGTCATTGTTTTGTTTAACATTGAAAGGAGTTAAACTGCTATGAACTTAATGCGCCACCCCCGGTAAACCATTAGGTCCCTTCTGTGTTCCTGACTTTATAAGTCTGTTTCCCTCAGAGGAACATCTGTTGTATACTTAAATGACCTTAGTTCAAAGGCACGATCAACAAAAAATTGCTTAGCTCCACTAGGAAGCATTGGAGGGGATCGTTTCTCTGCGCTGGTCGCGGTGTTAGGGGCTTCTCCGTTAACAGCTGTGTACATCTGCCTGTGCGGGCAGAGGCCCCTCTCTTTCTGCACATCATTAAAGATGCTCAGGCCTGATTTTCGGCCTCATTCCCACTTGATCCAGGCAAGTGAGTCTCGCCAAAGTCTCCATTTTCCGGGCATGGACAGCCAGGGTTCTACTCGAATGTAATTCTTACCTCACGTGCAGAGGGAGTGTGATGAAAGACGAGCAAGGGGTGCTCTGCTAGGCCTTGGAAAGGACATGAATGGGCATTAGGAATTTCCAGCAACTTGACAAATGTAGGAAAAACAGATCGTTCTTAGCCAGACATGAAGGAATTTGAGAAGAAACATGAGCCTGTTGCAGAGAGAGATTACAAGGAGACACCATCGTGGAGGCCATAAAACTCATATTGGAAACAGAGAGCTGGCAAGGCAGTGAGCTCGCTGGCTTTTGCACTGATTAGCTCAGCCTGACGTTGCCCCATTCCACAGATGAGTCAACAGGCACTGAGAGCTCCTGACTAACCAGAGGACAGCACGGGCGTCTTCCTCCAGCCCCAACCTGTCTTACCAGCGGCTCCAGCTCGGGGTTGAAATGAACCAGGCCACAGTTTGCAGGGATGAAGATAATGGTGAAGTATTTTCAATGTCCCTCACCCTCCAGCTCTTCTGCTGAGGCCTTGGCTATTGGTGGGTCTCCATGAATTTACCTGATAGTCTTTTTTCTCTTAGGGTTTGGTCACATTTTCCAGGGAATGTGACCTTTTGAGGATGTCCTGATTGCAGGCTCATCAAACATCAGGAAAGTACAGAACTGAACTTCTCCAGAGTTTGAGGAGAAGTGGCTGTCCCAAGTGAGCAAAGCTGGGCTTGCTGGGGGCTCTCAGTGTCCAGGCTGCCTGGGGAGATGCCATAGGGGTGGGGCCTGACTGGGGCTTCAGGCTCTGTCTGGGGGCCCCTTCCCTAAAAGAGGTCTTTGTGTCTTCATGCACATGTGTATCTTTATGGGTTGTTGAAACTTTTCTGGAAGTTGGTGGGTTTCTGTAAGACTGGTTCATGGAACTGTGCCTTCTTGCAGTTAGAAAAATCATTATTAAAAGTAAAGGAAAGTTGGGTTTTGCCTTATTTGGAGAGGATTGGTCTGCATTGTCTCCCCCTTACTATGTTATCTTTTAGAGAATTTGAAGGGCTTTAATCATGCTAAAAGAGTGGTTTTTAAAAGTATAGACCAAATTCTATTGCCGAGATTTTCAGAGACTGCTAGAATCTCTTTGTCAGAACAAAATGTTGTAGCACGTACTCTATGCTGGTGGTACGTGGATCCTTCTGGGTCTAAGGAACTGTACGGATTTTGTTTAATTTTGACCCATAAAGTATTAGTTGAAATGAGATGTGACCCATAGCCACATTATTCTTTCATTTGTCCATTCATTCATTCAGTCAGTCAGAGATAACTGAAGACGATCTGTGACAGGCCCATGATGGACTTTAAGGAGGCAGAAATGAGTGAGTCGCCGTTCTGCCCTGAAGGATCTCACCATCTGGCTTCAGAGGCCTGACAGTGACCGGCAGCCACAGCCCGGGTGCTCAGTGCTGTGGGGCTGTGCTGGGGGTGGGGTGGGGGGTCGAGGAAAGGACAACAAAGAAGGGCTTCTAACCCAGCCTAGGGAGCAAGGAAAGGGCTGCAGGGCTGAGTTTTACAAGACTTTTAAAGGGTCCAAGTGAAGAACAGAAGGAAGATGGGAGAGAGTTCAAGGCAGAGGGGACAGCACATGCAAAGGCCCGGGGTACTCGGGGAATTCTAGGCAGTTCCTTGGGCCCCACTGGGGGGTGGGGAAGGGGTGGGCACACCCAGACGCAGAGCCAGCACCAGGGTGAGATGGGAGAGGCCAAATAAGACAGGACCTGCCCTCACTTACTCGACGCACCTCACTTCCCTCTCGCCAATCCTGCCTCGTCAGTCTGCGTCTTCATTAAAACTTTGATATTTTGTGCATCGTAAATTTTTTTCATTAATGGTGATTTTTAAAAGATTGCATTAAAACATTATTTATTTTGATTGCTGAGTTTTTTGGTGCCCCCTTAAATTTTGCACCCAAGATGGGTGAGTGACTCACTGGCCTTACCCTGGTCCCAGCCCATCTAAGACAGGAGGCTTGGGAAGTGGGCAGGACAGGACTTCAGGGGTGGCTCTCTCAGCTCAGGAGTTTACCCGTCGCCCTGAAGGCAGTGGGGAGCGACCGAGGACGGTGAAGCAGAGAAGCAACGCCAATGAATGTGTTTTAGAAAACCCACCAGCAGCAGGGCGGGCGGTGCTGCACAGGAGGTAGTGGGATGGAAGCAGAATCCCAGGTGAGGCGATGATGGCCCAAGTCAAGGCCGGGTAGTGGAGTTCAAGAGGAGGACCTGGTCAGGAGCAGCCTATGCTACAGAATCTCCCAGCAGCCCCAGCACCCAGCCTCCCTAGGTTCCCTTTAGCAAAGGGTAGGTAGAGAATTCCTGGACCCTCCAGTGGGCAGAGGAAGGTGTGTGGGCTAAAGTGGTCAGATGACTTGGTTGTAGCTGCTTGGGGCTGAGCTGAGCCCTGCCGTGTCCACCCCACAAGCTGGAGCTACCCTGCTCCCTGCAGAGTAGGGGCCACCTGCAGGGCTCTAACCCCCACTCTGCCCCCACCCCACCCCTTAGCCTGGCCCAGTAGGTCCATTGAGCAAGACAGGGGCACTAAGGGTAATGCTCTCAGCTCAGCACACAGGTATGAAGACACCCAGGAGGGCAGGTGGGAGGGCGGGAGGAGGTCTGGTCCCCATTAGGGACCATTTGCTTGTGGTTTCAGGCCGCTGGGGCTGCAGGACGGTTAACAGGCATGGCCACAGGCTGCTGGGAAGGAGCTGCTGCCTTGAAATTGCACTGATTGGCTCTAATTTCCCCTGCTCAGTGCAGGGGGCCCGAGGGCAGCCTAATGCAGGGTGGCAGCCATGGCAGCCCAAGACAGCACGTCTCTCCTAAGAAAACACAGGGGTCTCTTTCTCTCCAACTGGTTCTTACAGATAATGCAATTTACCATCACTGAAATCTCCACTGAGCAGATTCCACCTTCTCCAAGATTCCTTCCTGCCCTTCTTAACCCTTGGGCTCTGGCATCAGCCACACCTGGGTCCCTTCCCCAAGTCTGCCCTCTCCCCGCAAGCTGCCCACTGCAAACCTCTCAGCCTCAGTTTCTTTAGCTGCAGAACGGAGGGGCAGGATGCCAATGCAGACGAGGGGACAATGATGGGTGGCATAATGACAGGGCTCCCTGCTCTGCATAGTCCCTTTCAGAGCAAGTGTGGGCTTCATATCCAGATGGCTGCTGCCACCCCGTCCCCACCCTGACCCCACCAGGTTTGACGTACATCTCTGAAGCTACAGGGAAGGAACCTAGTTTTCTCCCTTGAACACATCACTCACTCCCCACCACCAAATAAAAAAAGAATCCAGACCTCCAGGCCAGGCTTGGAGTCCCCACCGTCCACCTCCAGCTGCCTACTACTACTGGCTGGGGATGACCCCCCAGGCACTCGGGGGCAGGTCTCCCCCCCCCCGCCCCCTTCCTTGCCCACTGCTCACTGCTCCGCTGTCTCTTCTCCCCTCTCTCCCTCCCTCCCTCCCTCCACGTGGCTGACCTCCCTGGGTGGCACCTCATAGCCAGGAGAGGCTGGGCTCCTTGCTTCTCTCTTTGGCCATTTCTCTGGCTTCTTTTTCTCCACCAGCCCCTACCCCCAAGCTTCTAGCTCTTTCCCTCTTTATTCAGCAGTTTTTATCCATAGTCAACATTTTTAGGTGCCTGCTACATGCCAAAGGCTGTGCTGGGCAAGAGGCACAGAAGAGGGGGCCAACCTAGGGGATGTTCTAGTGATGCCCTCTCACTTTCTGTCATTTTCTGTCTTCCCTCGGGGTCTTTCTTGGGCTAGGAGGGTGATCAGGGCAGCCCTATCACCACAGAGCTGGATCCTTTCCTCTCTCCCCCTCCCTGGGATGCAGAGGCCTGCCCACCCCTCTCCTCTACCCCCATCGTCCTCCAGAGGCTATTCCAGTCCCATGAGGTTGCAGAGGGGATGAGGAGGAAGCACCTCCTTTCCCAGGCACTCCACCGTGGGGACGGGACAGTGAGGCTCAGGAGAGGAGCGGAGAGCTGCAAGGGGCGAAGCCGCCACCGAGGCAGGCCCATAATGCGCTGCTGCCCCCACTGGCCTGGCCGGCAGCCCCCGACCCTTTCAAAGGGCTTGATAAACAGCGTGGCAGCCTTGTCTCCCCCACAGCCGGCCATGCAGCAGCACAGGCTGGGAGAGGCCATCCTCCCGGCCGGCAGCAGCACCGAGGGTGAGGTGCTCCTCTGCTGGGTCAAGGTGCTCCGGGCTCCTTCCTGGGCCAAGAACTGGCCGCCTCTGGCAGCCAAACAGCTGCAATCCCAACTGGCCCTGTGAGGCACATCTGCTCACAGCTGGGGTCAGTGTCCAGGAAGCACAGCCTGCACCCAAGCCCCACGCGTGCGTACCGGCCTGCGTGCACCCAGCACACTTGTGCACATGCACCCTGCACACCACGTCCACCTGCAGAGACACAGACACCCACCCGTGTCCACAGGTTCCTGTATACACCCAGATACACACACATACGGCCACATCATCAAGAATACGTTCAGTCCAGGAATTATACAGCCAAGTGGATTTGAGGGGGCAGTAGGAGCTCTTTCAACTGAAAAACAAAATATAGACTAAGGAGATTCTGAAACAATTTTAAAAGAAAAAGAAAATGGAAGGAGCTAAGCCAACATCTTCGTGCTCCTGATGCTATTAGATGGGGGTGAGCTAAGGCAGGCGGCTCAGCCCTGTCCCTCAGAGAATTGTTCCTCTCTGAGGGCACACCCAGCCCTCTGCCTGGCAGGGTCCAGCGTGGCAGATGCAGGGGAGCCATGGCCTGGCCAGGAGCATCAGGGGACAGAGGCAGCCCCGCCCGGGGTACGCCCAGGCCCTGCCTGACCCCTCCATGCACAGGGGTTTCTCCAGGCTCTGAATGATTCAACATTCAGCCACTGTTTACCTCTCTGTCCTGAGGGCCCATGGAGTACTGTAGCCCAGCACATGGGCTCTGGGGCCTGGGTTCAAATCCTGACCCTGCTACTGGCCAGTGGGTGCTACTTGGGGTGACTCAACTCTGTGAGTCTCAGTTTATCCTTCTCTACAATGGGTGGGATAATCCCATTTTACAAGGCCTTCGTAAGGATTCAATATAATAATGTAGGTAAAGTGACTGGGACCCAGTAAAAGCTCAACCAATATTACAAACTCCTTTTATGGTTGCTGCCCCAAAATATCCACCACCAAGCTCTGGAGTGAGGCCCTGAGTACCAGCCCCTGGTATTGGCACCCTATAGCTGTCTGCCTCCCTCTTGGTCACCATGCCTGCATTTAGGCTGCCTGCCGCAGCCCTGCCCCCGCCCTTTCCAGACTACAGCCAGCACGCTGGAGGCCCTCCCTGCCCCTGCCGGCAGCCACGTGCACCCCAACCTCTGCCCTGCACTCAGCCTGAGTCCAGCTGGGCTGGGCCCAGCCCCAGAGTGGGAGACACAGGCACTTGACTTCAAAGACTTGTCAGAGTGAGCCTGGTTTGCAGTGGAGGTCAAAGATAAACCAAGGGACAATTCAGCCAGAAAATGGGCGGTGGGGAGGGGGACAGCTGTTGAAAGGCATCTGAAGCTTGTTTCTGCAGACACGAGGACGAGGAACCTTCTGCAACCTGGGCACCACCACCTAGGCACCCTCTGGTTAGTTGACCTGAAGGAGAAGCCTGGCCCAGCTGAATCCTATGCCCACCCCCACCCTCCATCCCCCACCCTGCATAAGTTTGAATTGCATTTGTTCCATCCTGAGTCCTGATCCCTTGTATTTTCTCTCAATAGTAACACATGGTCAGAGCTGGGACCAACACTCACCTTTACCTACGAGCAATTTGGTCAAAGTAACATAGTCTGGGGGGACCAAGGTGTCCAGCACAGGCGCTGCTGTCCACACTGCATGGAGCTGCCTGTGCTGCTCCTGCCCTCCTGAGCAGCGTCAGGTGAGGTCTGCATATGTCCTTCCAAGTGAGACTCACAATTCCCTGCATTGCCATAGCCACACCAGTACCCCAGGCACCCCCTTCCCATTTATGTGCCCCTCAGGAGCACAGGAATGGGGTGAAGTTTTGAGAGTTCCGTTCTACACCAGAGCAGTGGGATGGAGGGCAGCAAGTCAGAACAACATGGCGGGGTGAGTCCCCCAGGCCCAGCACAGGTGGTGACGGCTGGCATGCATGCCGGGGAGGCTCTTTGGACTCCGGGCCTGCTGGGGACACCATGAGGAATGGGGCTGCCCCCAAGTATCAGCGGGGAGGTAGGTGGGGCTCAACCATGTATGCATCATGCCATTGTGTGCTGAGCACGTCCACATGTATGATCTTAGTTAACACTCAGAGCTCTCTTTCAAGGAAGGTGTAAATCTCTCCCTTTACAAGGAAGAAAGTGAGGCTGTGTGGGGCCTGGTGAGTCACACTGAGAAAGCAGCAGTGCCAGGATTGAAGCCAGGTTACTCCAAAGCCTTGGGGCGCATTAACCTCTGTTGTGCTGAGTTGCAACGCAGCAGCCTCTGTGGGCAGCACCTGTGATCACTCCGGAGGGGCCACGGGCCTCGCCCTTGTCCTTGGCATAGGGAGCACTCTTGTGCCTGCACTGTCCTCGCCAACCACACGGAAGCACTTGGATCTTTGGTCACTCACAAAGCCTGCACGTAACCACCTCGTCCAGTGGCCCAGTGAGGAGAGGTTGTCACCATCATCATTCCCCTTTTCAGGTGGGGAAAGTGGGGTTCAGGGAGGTGCCCTGCTTAGGTTTGCCCCTTGGGTAAGTGAGGAGGTTGGGATTGGAGCCCAGCTCAGACAGACAGACAGGTGCCCCAAGGCTAGACGTGCTGAGATGTGAGGAGGGGCAAGGGTCCAGCGAAGGGCTGGGGAGCATGCTTTTGCCCTCAGGTGTCAATGGATATTATATTTAATTGTAAACTTCATAGTGCAGAAGCATACAGAGTAAGACATGCGTGTCCCCTTGACAATTCCAGTCCCTTCCCCAGAGCCGACCTCTGTCACAAGATGGCCATGGCTCCTTACAGAGAGTTCCCATGCACTTGCAGACATCTACAAGCTCCTCTACACTAGAATTTTTTTTTTTTTACAGAAAACTGTCATACTATATATGTTGTCCCACGACTTGCTCTTTTCACCTAACACGTGTTTCATGGAAGGGCTGCCCATCTGCATGGCAATCTCCCACTGTGTTCTTTCTTGGGCTGTAGAGGCTGTCCAGGGATGGAAGTTGTGTGGTCAGTTTATTCAGAGAGGCCAGCGCGGGGCCACAGCCAGGTCCTATCTGTGGGCTGATGGAGTGGAAGCTGGTCCGCTGCCTGTCAAGCTGTTCCAAACCCCAGGATTCCCCCAGGGTGATGCTGGCACAGGGGTCTTCCTGCTTGGTCCCACCCAGCCACTCCCCTCTTCCCCACCCTCCAAAGACCTTCGCGCTGGCTGGAACCTCTCCAGTCCAGTTCCACTGGCCCATACTGGGGTATTTGAAGCCTAATGTACCCTTTCTGAGAGGGCTGGCATTGTAAGAGGAGGCAGGGCCTTTACCAAAGGAAAGGTGCCCAAATGGGAGCTCAAGACATGATGGCAGGTATGTGGCAGAGACGTGCCAGGGCACAGAGGCCTTCTGCACCTCAGGTGGCACTGCAGAGGGAACCCAAACCTCCTGCCTTCGTGCTTGTCCAGCCTGCACTCCTGCCTTGTATGAAGATGCCCATTGCCCACTGGGTAGGGCTTAGGCACCTTGGATGGGGACACTCAAAGCCCTCCGCAGTCTGGCCCAGCCTCCTGGCAGGCACCCCAGATGCAATCTCCTGCGCAGGGGAGGGTTCAGATGCAAGGGCCGCCAGCTGCAGGCTCCAGGCTCACCTGGTCTCCCTCTCCCACTCTGGGCGGCTGCTTCACATGCTTCCCTGCCCACACATGCCCTGCGGGCTCCTGCCTGTCTGCCGTTGTCCCTGCTCTTCCCTCCACTCAGGATGCCCTTCCCTTCCTTCAAGCCTGCCGAAACTGTACCTGCACCCCTTCCTCTGGAGAACAGTCCCAGCAGCCACCACCAGCTCTCCCACTCAGGCTCCTCTGACATTAGAGCCATCTGTGGCGGTCACCACCCACTGCCTGGTGGGTCCTTATGTCAGCCCGGCTCCCATCCACCCCACCAGACTGTGCATTTCCTAAAGACAGGGACTGCGCCTTACTCATTTGCCAGAGCCTGGCAAAGAGCAGGGTCCCAGTAGTGTCTCGGCCAGGTGACCATAGCCCTGGGCTCACTTCCACTCCTTCACCAGTAGAAAGCCCCTCTTTAAATCACAGGGAAGCCATCATGCTACAGTTCAAGACTGTCCTGATCACAATGGGGAAAGGACAGTCTAGCTACTCACGGTGGAGTCCCTCTTTGGCTCCCAGACATTCATTCAACAAACATTTATGGAGTAATTACTGTGACAAGCATCACACTGTCAAATGATTGCTCACTTCAAAGGCTTGCCATATAGTGGGGAGGCAGGCAGTGTCCTGACAAGGGGAGCCCGGTGTGTGTGTGTGTGTGTGTGTGTGTGCGTGTGCGTGTGTGCGTGTGTGTGTGTGTGTGCGCGTGTGTGTGTGTGCGTGCGTGTGTGCGTGCGTGTGTGTGCGTGTGTGCGTGTGTGCGTGCGTGTGTGTGTGTGTGCGTGTGTGTGTG
>NW_007726611.1:61162-151888 GCF_000696425.1 Galeopterus variegatus
GTGTGTGTGTGCGTGTGTGTGTGTGTGCGTGTGTGTGTGTGTGTGTGCGTGTGTGTGTGTGTGTGCGTGTGTGCGTGTGTGTGTGTGTGCGTGTGTGCGTGCGTGTGTGTGTGCGTGCGTGTGTGCGTGCGTGTGTGTGCGTGTGTGTGTGTGTTGAGCAGGGGCTCTGAGGGCACAAGAGACAAGAGGTGAAGGAGGCTTACTTGGAGGTGAAGCTTGAGCTGAGTTTTTCAGCTGAAGAGAAGTTTTCCAGGAAGAGAAGGGATGGGAGGACAGTGCAGGTGAGGAGACGACACGTGCAAAGTCACAGAGAGGAAATGAACTGAAACTGCCCAGGGAGCCTCCTGCCGTGGCGTGCCCACTCTGGCTGTGACCATCTCCCCTGTTCCCTGGGGGTAGGGACCACCAGTGACCTCCTACACAGGCCTGGCCCGAGTACATTGCTCAGGAACATGCTGAACTTTGCTGAACCGAGGAGTCACCAGCTGCTGCACCCTTGCTGAGGAAAGGTCCTGAAAGGAAGGAGGGGGTGAGGTTTCCCAAGCTCTGACAGCCCCAGGGGCCTTTTCCACTTCCAAATGTTGCCTCCCTGGGTACCCAGGACAGCTTTTCTCAGGGGGGCAGCAGGCCACCTCTCCAGGCCAGGGTGCCAACAGCTTGGCTCCATCTGGAGACTCAGGCCTTCAGAGAAGAGGGGTGGCAGTGCGGGGACCCACGGAGGCAGCCCAGGGCTGGATGCTCAAGCCCTTTGGTCCATGCTCAGCGAGTCCTCTGGTCTGCTGGGTGCAGTGTGTAGATCACTTTCCCTCTCTGAGCCCTAGTTCCCAAAACTGTAATGAAGTCTTTTGTGATCAAAGATCCTCACAGATGCAATTGGGACAGCAACCTGGCCCACTGAGAGACGTTTTCTGGTTCCAGTATTCTGTGATTGTAATTCAGAGGGTCATCTCAGCAGTCTGCACCCCCTCCTTCCTTGGAAGACATTGGATGCTCCCTCCCCGCATCCCCTCCTCAAGGTGGGGCAGGGCAGGCACAAAGCCAAAGGGCCACAGGTCAGGACCTACCTCTTCTCTTCCATGCTGCCCAAAGCCTTTGAGTCAGTCTTATGCCCTCAGGATGCCCCTCTCATGTGCACACATGCACAGCTAGCACTTCATCATGACCCAGGTGACCTCTGAGGACTTTGCCAACTTATGCTGCTCAGAACTGACCGTTGAAAAGAGCAGGGAGACCAGCTCATCGGCTCTGAGGCCAAGGTGTTCAGTGGCCCTGGCCAAGGTGTCAGACCAGCAGGGGTCAGGTTCACAGTCAAGTGCCTGTTGCAGACACCTGCATCCCAGGGGAGAAATGGACTCTCATACACACATCTCTGGTCCTGCTTGCCAGAGGTCTTGCAGGAGAGCATGACCTGGCCCACATTTTTGCAGAAGTGAAGAAAAGAGAAAGCATCCCCCATCCTCACCCACTCTGACTGGCTTCCTGCAGCCCGGGTCAGGGAAATTTCCTTGTCTGCCAGAATCTTGCCTCCAGGAGACTCCTAGGATCTTCCTCCAGGGGAACGGCTTCCTTTGGCAGGGCCCGGGGGGGGGGGGGGGTTGGGAAGCAGAGACAGCTGCTGCCCCTCTGTTTGGGGGCCGGCGTTGAAGAGCAGCCACACAGATAATTGGGGAGACGTCCTGGTACATCGAGGAGGCCCATTTCCAGATGGCACGGAGGGACTGCTTAGAGCAATTAGCCAGGGGAGATGACTCCACCTGCTATTTTTAGAGGGTGCCACATCTGGAGGTGGTATCTTTTGGTTGGAGATGTCTGCACCAAAGGCAGGGGATTTGCATCATCTTCCGTGGTCGACTCATCAAGATTTTTCCATCATGTTTGCAGCTTTTCAGATGACAAATCATTCTGGTGTTTTTGTGTATGGGACCTGGCCCGAGAACAGCCTCCGGAAATATCCCCCTAATCCATTCTCGGTGCTGCGCTGGAAGGGGAGGAAAGGGCCGTGCAGTCTTGCTTCCTGCAGCCCCGTTATCCAGCTCTGTCCACAGATGGTGGGCTAAGTGTCTGGAGAACCGGGCCTCAGGCATGGCTGGGGCTCTTCTCTGGATTCCTGGGTCTGGTTGTTGGGAACACAGCTGATATGCTGTCCCAGGATCCCCAGGCAGCAGGCCACAGACAATGAGACAAAGGGAACAGACACAGACTTTGGAGTCAGACAGACGTGAGCTCAAATCCCAGCCAAGCCACTTGTCGTGGCCTCGGGTGAGCTACTGGACCCTGCCACACTTCGGCTCCCCAGCTGTCAAAGGGGAGGAGAGGAAATAAACACACTGCAGAGGAGAGTGTGAACTTTCACACTCAGCCCCAGTGGACAAAGTTGTGCCTTTCTTTATTTCCCAGCATAACTTTGCTCTTGAACCCTGTGTCCATGGATGGCTGGCAGCCCTTGGGCCACTTCAGAGGAGGCTGAGTCTCTACGGGATTTTCTCAACAATTCCCAGCCAATCTAAGTCAGCCCAGCACTCCTCCCCTCTCGTGCCCTTCCTTGTCCCCTGAGAGATGGAAGTTCCTGGCGTTAGAGGGAGGGACGCTTGACTCTCCCTCCAGCAGCCTCTGCCCAGTGCTCTATATCAGCTCCGGATGTCCTTGCCTGGCCTTTGTCCACTGGCCTCCAGCCCACTGTGACTGCTGTTGCCACATCTACGTACTTCCATGCTCTGTTCACCAAGTCCACGTGGTCACTCAGTGTCCTTCCTGTTCTAATGCAGGATATCTCCAGATCTGCCTGATCTGCTCTCAGCCACTTCCTCACCCCCATGGGGCCCAGCAAATTCACCGACACTCCCCCACACCACCCCAGGAGGTTCTCGGTGTCCCTGTCTGACATTCCTCCCTTCCCCCCAGAGCCTCTCTCCAGGAAGTCTTGCCTGACCACCAGTTCACTCCAACCAATCGCCTTTCTCTGCAGTAGCCCTGGCTCCAGCAGGACTCTGGGCTGCTGCGTGTACTTTCTCCTGACTCACATGGGAGGCTCCGGTCCCTGCTGGGAAGTCCTCAAGGGCAGCCTCAGTCCTCTCTCCCACCTGGCCAGGGCTCAGCCCCCAGCCAAGCCTCCTCCTGCGGTGGGTGGGGCTGTTTCTGTGACCACCTTCTCACCCTCTGGTATTCTCTAAGGTTTATACAATCAACACAGATAACACTTTGTTTCTAAATTTTAAAGAATTTCTTTCTGATTTTTCTTAAAGATAAACAAGGCAGTCTTGGATGAACAGCTGTCCTCCAGGCCCTCCTAGAGGAGGTGTTACAAGTGTCGGCTTTCAGTTCAAATCCCAACTCAGCCCCTGACACTGACCTCGAGTGGGTTCTTTTCCTTCTTTAGCCTCAATGTCCTCAACTCTAAATGGGAATACTCACCACTCCCCGTCCCAGGACTGTCAGGAGGTCAGATGCCCTCACCTGGCTCCCTGCTCGGCATAACTGCAGGAGAGATGAGCTTCGCGGTCACTGGTGTTGTTGTCATCTCTGCCTCCCAACAGAGCCAAGCTGGACGGACTCACCCTAGCCAAGCCCCTGGGCACTCTCCATTAGCACAGTCACCCCGTGGCTGGAGGACACCATTGTGGTAAGAGGGGACCCCCAAATTTCAGGGAGTGGAAGAACCTAGGACTCCTGGGAGAAGTCAGAGCCCTCCACACCACCAGGGCTCCCCAATGGAGCACTGTAGAAAGGACTTACTCTGTTGACTCTATACCACCCTACACTCCCTTCCACCTCCCCCAAAATCCCCTGCCACCCCCATTCCTTCTTCTACCCACCCAATTCCTACCCACCCCCACTCTCTTTCACCTCCCAAATGCCATTCTTTCTCTTGCGAAGACAAACCAACTAGCCTAATGTAGCCCATTTCATATTCACCAAAAACATATCTTTCTTGTCCAGCCTAGAAAACAGCTGCAAACAAGTGAGAAGGCCACAGGAGAAACCACTGCCTACCGAGGGGTGTTTCGGATGTCCATATGAGGACAGAGCCCAAGAGACCAAGGTGTCATCCAGAAATAGTGGCCTGGGGCTTCTGACATCTCGGCCAGCCCTTCTGCAGGGTGTGGGTCCAGGAAAGGTGGGAGCTGTATTGGGGGCAGATTTTCATGTTGGTCAGAAGAAGCTTCCTAGAGCCTTAGGACCAGTGGTCATAGGCCTCCAGGGTAGTACAAGTGGGTGCCAGGCAAGAGGCAATGGGATGTGTGCCCCACCAGGCCACCACGCATGCGGGCCACCCAGCTCTGGGAACTCAGCATCCCTAAGCCAAGGCCTTGCCTAGAACAGGAGGAAAGAAGGGGCTGGATTCTCACCCAACCCAGCTGGAGCTGTCAACCTTGGGAAAGTGAAACCCAAAGGTGGGCAGCACAGAGCAGAGGTTCAGACATTTAGTCAGCAACTGGAATTTTTCCACACCAGCTCACATTTGCCAATCATGTTTATATCCACTCCAGAGGTGGTTAGGAGCTTGTGGGCCCCATGATCAGATGAAAAGGCTAAAGCTCAGAGACACTCGGTGATTTGTCCAATGTCACATTGAAAGTGGAGCGAGAGGGGCACCAAAGCCCACAGGCACACCAGCCTTCAGTTCCAAAATTTCCCACTGAAAAACTGGTCCCTGCACATGCCAGCAAGGAAGTGGGCTTTTACTAAGTTGAACCACACGAGACTGCCATTTTTTTGCAAGTCAAAAATTGAAGATACCCAGCAATTTCTTATGTTTCAGCCAGTATTTAATATGATGTGCAAACTCTGGGGAGATCCCCCGCCTCCCTCCACATCTCTCCCTGCCCGGGCACATGATATTTTACAACAGCAGTTTACGGCTGTGGCATCTCATCTCTTAGAACACGCAGGTCCCTATGCGCAGTCTGCAGAAAGGCAGGAAGAATCGTCCACGCCTGAGCATGAAATAGGTCATCAGATGATTCCAGAGCAACCACTTTGAGGGCAGACCACTGAGGGGATGGCAGTGGCTAAGGGGGAGCAGAAGAGGTGATTTGCAAGGAAAGAAGAAAACAGAAAGACCATGGAGCGAGGGCTCGAGAAGGCTCAGCTCGGCGCTCTCGCTGCTATCCTCACATTCCCTAGAGATAGAGATGTGACATGCACCTGTGACAAGCCGCCTGGTCTCTCCGAGCCTCTCCGCATTCCTCCCCTGCTGGTGGGCACCAATACCCCTGCCCACTTAGTTCACATAAAACTGTTCAAGGCCGGCCTGGGAAAGCCCGAACCCTGAGAGTCATCCCTGCTTGGATCCTGTCCCTGCAATAGTTGGAGTCTTCTGCTTCAAGAGGAGGTAGCAGACAGTCCAGGTCTCTGAAGTGCTGAGGAGTGTCTCTCTGCTCACCTCCAGCGGTCTTCCTAACCTTCAACAATTATCACTCCACTGCCTGTGCACCTACTGTGTGCCAGGCTCTGGCCTGGAGGTCATTCTCCCCAGTTTATAGATGAGGAACTAAGGCACAGAGAGGGAAGGGAGCCTGCCTGGGGTCACACAGCCTGGGAAGAGTCTCAGCCAGGATTCTAATCCTCACGTGGCTGATTCCAAAGCTCCAGCTTTCACTCCTTGATCCCTGCCTCTTCAAGGAGCTGTGACTGTGACTGGTGTCTCTAGGGGTGAGAAGAAGAGGGCTGAGGACTCTTTCAGAGTGTGCCAGGCTCTGACTTCCTGGGTAATAAATACCTCCTGCATACTGGTAGAATGGAGGGTACACTTTGAATTCTCACAGACCACAGTCTCACAGAGCACTGTAGATCTGCATAGGCCAGCCACAGGGCGGAGGGCTAAGTACCCCGCAGGCACCATCAGGCCTGCAGTTCCAGGAGTGGGCTTCCAGGAAGAGGCGGGATGGAGCCCAGTCTTTGAATTCTAACTCTGTAGGTCTATAATTTGGGAGAAGTGGCTTAGCCTCTCTGGCCATCAGCTTCTCCAGTTAAGCCCTCCTTTACAAGGCTTTTGCAAGGAACAGTGAAGAAATATACATACAACATTCAGCACCATGCCCATCCCCCAGCAGGCAGTAAGTACATGGGAATAATTTTTATCAGAGTTTCAGGGCAGGTACAAACAGGACAAAGAGGTACTCCTGAAGGACAGGGGTGTCAGGAATCACACTCCCCTTTGAGAAAAGGAATTTTGGCTAAGCATCACTAAGGTCTCCCCTGACCAAGAATTCTTTGAAATCTATGCCATGTCCCAACCACTCCAAAAAGCGAGTAATATTTTTATTTAATAGATGAGGAAATGTATTAAGAGAGGTAAAATAACTTTCTAAGTAGCACATAGGTGGGAAACAATAGAATTAGGCTTTAAAACTGGGTCTTCCTAACTTCAAATGTAAGCCCTTCCCCGTATGCCAGACAGCTCCAGTGCAAAAAACTGAATTCAGAAATAACTTCTAGTCCTCTCAATTCAGCCACGTCTCTTCTTTTCAGAAGCTCATAGCCAAAACTTTTATTGTGAAATATACATACAAATGAGTGCATTAGTGTAAGTATATAATAAAAGGAATAATAAAAGGTATATATACTGAGTTGGTTAGAGCACAGTGTTATAACACCAAGGTCTAAGGTTTCATATTCCCGCACTGGCCTGCAACCAGCTGCCAAAAAAAAAAAAAAAAAGTATATATACTTAAAAGTAATGCATCTTTGGTGCAGTTTCACCAAAATGTGTGCAGTTGTGAATTTCTATTTTTCATTTGACACTTGTGCTTCTTAGATCTGAGTTTTGGTGTCCTTTTACAATTCCGGGACAATGTCAGCCATTATTTCTCTGAACACTGCCTCTTCTCCATTCTTTCCATAATCATGTCCTTCTGGGACTCCAAGTATGTTTGTCATACCTTCACACTCTATCACCTATGTCTCATAACCTTGCCTTCCTCTTGGTCATATCTTTATCTCTCTGAACTACATACTGGATAATTTCTTAATAATTATCAGTACATTAATTTTCTGTTCAGCTGCATTTAATCTGTTGTAAGTTCATCTACTGAATTTTCCATTTCAATTGTTATATATTTTTTCCCATCTTCATTCAAAAAATAGTGTCCTATGCTGTGCTCATATTTTTGAAACTTTTCTTTTATTTCTTAGAACACAGGCAAAGTTATTTTCCATGTCGATTATTTTAATATCTGAAGTTTTCATAGGTCAGATTCTATAGTCTGTTGTTTCTGTTGGTTCCCATTCATGGTGCCTCATTTTCTGGCATGGTTTTATGATTTTTTTACTTAAACTGACACATTCCTTGTAACTGTACATCTATGGGAAATCTTTGAGGCATAGTCTGAACTTTGCTTCCTGCAAGGATAATTTGTCTTCGTTTTTGCCAGTTACTTGTGGGAAGCACCAACTCAAGACTATTTCAAATTAAATTCTCTGCTTAAGCATTTCTGTCTACCTATGAATCGGATCACACATCCATGTGAGAGTCAGATTTCAGTTAAGTATTCTCAGGAGAGGAATTTTATAATTCCATCCACCTGGGGCCAAGTCATCCTTGCTCTCTTCTGTGAGCAGTGTTTATTTCTTGGCTACTTTTATGCTGAAGGTGTAGCCATTGGGGTTCCAGCTTTATGCAGGGGTCTTTTGTTAGGCTTCCCATTTGGTCAGACCCCAGGATTTACCTGTTTTCTCCCATTCCCAGCCCAGCATCAAACATGGAGGCTTAAGGTCACCAGGGCTTGGCAGATCCTAGAACAAAAGCCGGCACTGTGGTCTACCACCCTGTGTCCATACTCTCTGTTCAGTTTGTCTCTGTAACTCCCCACTTCCCTGTTAACTCAGTAGTGTATTATAATTTTTAAAATATTTTGTCTGATATATTCTTGTTTACATCCGGCAAGTTGTTCGGGGTATCTAAGGCCCCATTGCTCCAGAAATGAAAGTCCTCCCCCAGGTATTTTGGGCAGAAATATAAAGCACTTCTTGCCTCAAAGCTCGACTAAAGCAAATTCGGGCTGCTGGTAAACAGTTCTCTAAGACGCCACCCTTCCTTTTCTATTCCTCTTTCAGTAATTCTCTCCCTTCCTTAAATGTACTTCATTCTTGTTGCTCTCCCTCTCCCCTTGCTATAAAGAAATGAATAAACTAATTTAAAGCATTAATGACTAAAAATGGCATACTCCCATTCCTTATACATATCAGGAAACTGCTTAAATTTTCTTTTCCTTCAAGATTTACATTTTGAAAGGATTCTGGAGTGGACAGAGTTTGACTGAATGGAGTGACTCTGATTTTAAATTCTAGGATGATCGTTCAGCCAGGGAAGCAATCCCTCAAAATTTTCCCCAGGCCAGACTGCGTAAGGACCACTGCTGTGGTCCCTACAGCTCACAATGTATAAGGATGGCTAAGGAGTTAATAAATCTAGTTGTGAGCTGACCAGCCACACCCAGAGCTGAGGGCATCTGCATGCCTCACCTGGCAGCCCCACCACAGAGCTGTGCACAGTAGCACACTAGATCTGGCCAAACGCACCAGCACGGTGGATGCTGAGCTCACACCAGATGGCTCTTTACAAGCCCACACAGCTCACTCTCCTCCCCCAGCACTTCCCATCCCGCTTTAGGGTCACTGATGGATACAGGAAGAAAATTGGAATCTAGTGTTTTCAGCACAGAGAGCTTCTACCCCCAGCCTCGGAGTAATGCTTAAGGTACCTTTGTGTGTGAGATCCTGGGAGAGTGAACAAGGCTCTCACACAGCCTCTGGCCCAGACAGAGTGAGTGTCCCAGACAGCCCCTACCCATTCTTGTAGGGTGCCGACCTCTCTTCCACCCTGGCCACCTATACCACGTGTATTCAGAGTCATGGACAGCTGCCCTATCTGCTCCTTCCCCTTCAGGAGGGGCTTCAGGAATGTCATTTGGGCAGCCTCTAAGTGGTCCCTTGAGGGACCACAGGAAGCTCTTCCTCTCACACATACATGTGACTGGATGGTGTCCTAGTTACATAGGGCTGCATAATAAACCATCCTAAAACTAAGTGATTAAAAAAAACAATCATCATTAATTTTGTTTATGAATATGCAAAATGGATAGAGCTTGGTGGGGGCAGCCCACCTTTGGTCATCAGTTGGGACAACTCAACTGGGGCTGGAGGGTCCACTTCCAAGGTAACTTACACAGCTGGAAATGTGCTGATGGCTGCCATCTGGGAACTCACCCAAGGCTGTTGATGGGGGGCTTCCTCACGTCATGGTGGTTGGGTCCCAAGAATGAATGTTCCAAGATGCTGAGGCAGAGGCTGCAAGATTTCTTATGACCTAGGCTTGGAAGCCCAGAACATCGTTTCTGCTGTATTCTAAGTCACTAATGCCAGCCCGTGTTCAAGGAAAAGGAAATTAGATGTCACTCTCAATTGGAATAGTAAGAAAGAAGACATGGCCATCCTTAGTTTACTGCACATAAGTCCAGGCAAATAGGTATGTTTCAGAGTTTCAATGCGTGTGTCTGTGTGTGTGTGTGTGCACACGCGTGCGTGTGCATGTGTGAGCATGTGCATGTGTGTGTGTTGGAGATGGGAAGACATGTATCCATTCATTCAAGCACTTTTGAGAACCTGCTCAGGGCCATATGAGACAAAGTCCCATGGTCAAGGAGGTTCCAGCCATGTGGGGAAGCAGACACAGATGGATGCATGTGCATATTTATTCATACACTTACATACATTGTTTGAGCACCTGTTAAGTGCTGGGCTGGGTGATGTGGTGCAGGGTGAAAATGCTGAACTGGCCCTGTCCTCATGGAGGTCACGGTTTGTCAGAGAAGATAAACATCAGCCCTTTTATTACAAAAGAGTTTGATGAGGGCTCAGACAGGAGCTGCATGGGGCTGAGAGGGTCTCCAGCAGGCAGGTGTGTCCCAGTCTCATAGGAGAAGAGGTGTTTAAGCAGAAACCTACAGTCAGAGCTTGTGCAGATGTGCCCCTGGTAGAAGGAGCAGTTGTGTGAAGGTTCAGAGAAGCACTTGAGGGCATCCCAGACAATCAGCGTGGTATGTGCTTGTATGTCTGCATGTGTGTATGTACCTGGGCATGTGCACATTGGAAGTATGTGTGGGTCTATGTGTATATAGGTGTGAGCGCATGTATGCGTGTGTGTTTGTGTGTGGTTACAGCAACACCAAGAGGTCCCCTTCTGTGTCTGGCCTAAATGGAGTGTCCATACTCTGCAATCCAGAGGTGTGGGGAACAGCACCCCTCACCCCAGCTGCCACACATCCCAAGGGTACACATGTCACATGCCTTTTTGCACTCTGGTCTGGATTCAGGATCCTGTTGGCAAGACCCATGATTAGCATGGAGCCCCAAAAAGAGGGAACAAGCTCCAGGCCCAGCCTCAAGGCAGCCTTCCCACCCCCTCCTCAGCCTGCTGGGGCATCCGTGAGACCTCCCACCTCCCCTGTTGGGTCTGTGCATGATTTGAGCTCAAGGTGACACAGGGACAAGGGCACTGGAAGGGGCCCTGACACTAATGGACTGGACTGCCACCTGCAACCTGGACCAGCCCTTGACCATCTCCAGGCCTCAGAATTCTCTCTTGTGAGAAAGGGACCTACTCTATGAGGAAGAGATGCCCTTCCCATGGGAGTCAGGCAACCCCATCTCAAAGACATGTGCATAAAAGCTCTCCGAGACCCACTTTCCATTTTGGGGTCCATTTTACCCTATTAGTGGGGCTAGGGGCTGCCAGGGGCTGGAAGGAGTAGGCAGAGTGAGTGGGGAGAGGAGGAACAAAGCCGGACTTATCCTGGCTCAGCCTGTGCAATCGCCCTGTCCCCAGGAGAAAGCCGTCCTAGCCCCACACCTTCACCTGGCCAGCTGCTTCTCCTCAGCAGCACACCACAGAGAAAAGGGGGGGAAATAACAGAGTGGTAGTAATAGTGTTAGGAATATTCTAATTATTCTCTTTTGATCCCCCTGTTGCCCCTACAGGTATTTTCTTTCTGTCAAGATTTGGTTCAACTGCACGTAACAGTAACAGCAAAAGTTAACAGTGGCTTTCATAATATAAACATTTCTCTCTCATATAAAATAAGTCCAGAGGCAGGTAGTCTAGTCCTGGTACGGTGGCTCCACAAAGTCTGTAGGGAACCAGGCACCCTCCAGTTCACTGCTCTGCAATTGCTGGGGCCTAGTCCTTGTCTTCATGTCCAGGATGGCACTAGAGCTCCAGCCATCACATCTGTGGATGAGGTAGTTCTTTGTTATTTTTTTTAATTAAAAAAGTTTTATTGAGGTATAATTTGCCTGAAATAAGATGCACACATTTTAAGCATAGTTAGATGAGTTTCAGCAAATTTAAGTACACATGTAACCACCACCTCAGTTGAGATATAGAACATCTCCATCTTCCTAGAAAGTTTCTCTCATGCTCCTTTGCAGTCAATGTCACCCTCTGCCATTGTTACAGGTTAGTTTTCCTGTTCTAGAACTTGAAATAAATGCAATCATTTAGCATGTACTCTTCTGCGTCTAGATTCCTTTGCTCAGCATGTTTTTGAGCTCTATCCATGTTGTGTGGTATTAGTAGTTTCTTCCTTTTTACTGTTGAGTAATATTCCACAGTATGGGTGGACCATGTTTACCCACCCACTTGTTGATAGGCATTCACTTGTTCCCACTCCCCCTCTTTTAGGAGACTTTCCAGAGTTCTGCATAACATTTCCTCTCGGATTTAGCCCAAGAATAGTCACATGGCCGCACCTAGCTACAATGAAGCTGAGAAATGCAGCTCTTTATTTGGCTGGCAGTTGGGATTTTTTTCCAGGAGGAAGGGGAGAGTGGATGTTGGAGATGACTAGTGGTCTCATTTGGCATACGGAGAAACTAGTGTCTAGAGAAGTGATATAGGAGGTGCTCAGTTTCCCTGGGTTTGGGTTTCAGGACAGGCTTCTGGGTTTCAAGTCACTACCCAAGGCCTCAGACCCCTTCCCTAGACCCTCCCCTAGAGAAGAGTTACTGTTGATTCTTGGACTTATTTTCAGCACCAACACAGTGAAGTTGAGACCACAAGGGGTGGACTTAAGCAAATCCAGTGGCTGAGCATGCTCAGTAAAAGGAATTTATGCAGGTTTATATGACCCTGGTGACTGAGCAAGCTCAGTGGAAGGGAGTTCATCCTTTGAATGACCTTCCACTAAAAGTGCTAAAGAGCACAGAATATTCTTGAATATGTGCATGTGATAGGATTTGACCAATGAACATGCTCCAAAAAGAGATCAAATGAGCATGTGCAAGACTGTGTTACATAACAGGGAGCCACCCCTTAATTGAATATTCATTAGATAGCACGACTATGTATTAGATAGTGAAACTATAAAAGCCAAATCCCAGCAAAAGGCAGGGTTGTTGCTCACTTTCCTGGGGCCAACCACTTTGCCAGATGATGTTTATATGCTTTCTTTCTGTATCAGACGTACTCGCAGCAAGTGGCTGCTCACTCTCCTGAGCCAACCACACTCAAGTGTGTATTTCTTACTTTTGTGTTAAACTCGATATGGGCCCTGCTCAGTCTCTGGCGCTAGGCTGCACTCTCTCTGTGAAATCTGTATCTCTTACCTGTTATATTAAACCTTTTCTCACTTTCTGCTGTGACTCTGTTCTTGAATTCTTTTCTGTAGTGGAGTCAAGAACCTGGTAAGAGGACGGGGTGGGGTGAGGCTGGCTATTGGGCCTCCCAGACCCTCTCCTCCAGCATCAGAAGCACCAGTTTCACCAGAGTCATCCAGGTCCTCACAGCAGAGGTGGGTCAAGACTCCAGATTTAGGGGCTTTCAATCTGTTGCCAGCAGACCACTTCACATCCAGAGGCAATCACCCACCGGCTAACGTCCAGAGTCTAGGGTTCTAGTAGAGAGCCCCATGAAGGAGCTGGATGGCACCAGGCAGGAGGGGTAATGCTGATGCACAAAGTGTTTGACTGAGCACTTGCTGTGTACCAGGCCCTGGGCCCATCCCTTTACCCAGCGTGCCAGCCAATCCACACAGCTGTGCAGTGAGCTAGTTACTCCTGATAGCCCCATTTCTCAGATGAGGACGTTGACATTTAGAGAGGTGGCTGACTTGTGTGAGGTCAGGCAGCTAGCCAATGGTGTCCATAGGGCTCCAGACCTTCAGTTCTGCAGAAGGCAAGTCTCATCACAGACAGGGATACACTTCAGAGTTTTTCAACATCCTTTCTAACAGGTAGAAGGAAGTTTTATCTTGAGACTTACAAATAAACATTTCTTTCAGAGCCCCTGCCTGTCAGCCTCAGGGGCTGCCACAGACCCCTACTCTCCTAATTCACTCAGAACCTTTTCTCATAATTCTACTTTCTTCCATTTCATGCCTATAACGTATTAACATAAACAACGGTGCTGACAGCAGCTCAGCTCTCACTGGCTCATGCTGGAATCTGACTGATGATTTTCATCAGGGAAAAAGACTAAACAGGTTAAGATGATTAAATTTTCTTAAACCTACAGCTAAGCCTAATCAAAGCCATTTGTGCAGAGGTGTGTGCGTGTTTTCTTTTGCTGGAAAAGTGATTGGCAGTTTCAAATGGCTGAGTAAGACTTCTGGGAGAGCAGAGTTTTAAAAAAGCATTTTCTACGACTTCCAGTCATTAGCACAGGCTATTTCCACTTCCCCGCCTGGGCTGGAACTGTCATTTTCCCTGCGAAACATCTGATGCTAGAAATGAAGTTCGGAGTGTCTACATTTTATCCTCTCCCTGATTTCCCCTCCACATCGAGTCCCTCTATAATTGGAGCACTCTGTCTAAATGAATAGAGAGGTGCCACAGTTCTCTAATTTCCAGGAGTTTGGGGGGTTAGGAGCCTGAAGGTATGATCTTGGGCAACCCTTTGCCCTCACTGGGCCCTATCTTTCCTACCGGTAGAACGGGGAGGTTGGCCCTGAGGATCTCCTGCCTATTACTCCAAGTCAGCGGGGCAGGAACACAACAGAAGGGGTGCGACAGGAATCGGTCTCCCCACATGTGCGATGTTCTTTGCCACACAGAGCTCACAAGGGGACCTGATGAGTAGGTTCTACAACCTGCCTGTCTACTGAAGGAGCTGAATATAATAAGGGCACACACGGGGCACAGCTTCAATGTCCCCTATCTGGCATCTTCAAAAATCCTCTCAAAACTGTCTTCACCCTCACAAGGTTTCAGGGGATCCCACAGCTGGGAATTAAATCCCACTTCCAGGTATTAAAAAGTTCAGCATCATCCCATTTAAAACTTCATTCTCTACTCCAATTCCATACTCTTTGCCATCTCCCAGTGTTCACCTGTGACGCCCCACCCGGGAACCTGCAGTGGGGTAGGAGGGATGGTCTCCTCCACTCTTCCTCTCCCCAGTTCCAGAGCATTCCATGGCTGGGGGTTAGGGAGTGCGGGGAAGCGACTAGAGAAAGGAGGAGCAAAGTCCTGTTTGTGGTTTTCTCTAGGACATCGCTGGCTGGCTGGCTGGCCGTGCTCTGTAACACCAGGCAACCAAACGCTGACCATCCCAGCCACCCACTGAAAATGCATCTGCAGGCTCTCACAGGGACCTGCTCACTGAACAGTACACTTCCCTAGGTGACCTCTTGTGACCTCTTCCTCAGCACCTCCCCCACAAGAAGCCCTCCTCAAAGCCTCTCACTGCTCAGGTTCCTCTCCCCAATAGGCAAGTCCTGTCAAGAGAGCTTGAGCCCCTGTACTTCCCGTGGTGCCCACATGACCCACAGGAAAGTCTCACCTGAGGCTGCTCTACTGCCACTGCCCTTGCCCCTCCCCCTGCCACCTTGGACCACTCCAGCCAGCTTCTTGAGTCCCTGGAAAGAAGCAGGTGGCAGTCTGTGTGTTCACAACGACACCCAAACTCCAGGTGATACATGCCACGATCACGCTCCCTGTCCTTCCCTCTACTACAAGCAGCAAGACAGCCCAGGGGTTTCTGAAGCTCAGCAAATATCCTGCCAGGGGCTGGTGCCAGACTTCCCTTCTGACAGCCTACTCCCAAATTCTCCAAGTACTTTTGAAGTCCTATTAACCTCTTTGAGGGAACATTCCCTCTCTCCCCCATGTGGTAGAGGAAATGGAAGGACACAAAGACTCTTGGATTCCTTTCAAATATCTATTTTCTTTTATGTAGGCTGGAGGTATGGGGTGGGGATGGATAGTCACTGGACTGCTTCTGCTACCTTCTAGTAATCTGCATGGGTGTGGCTGGCATCTTACTTTATAATGTATTTTCACCTTTGAGGCTTCAACCAATCTCCTGAAACATCAATATTGTATTATATAACTTTTAGTGTTTTTTCCAGTACTTTCTCCTAAAAGAAGAGCAAACTAAACCCAAACTAAAGAGTAAACTGAAGCAAGAAGAAAGGAAATAAAGGCTAGAGCGAAAATATATGAAATAAAGAATAGAAAAACAATAGGGAAAATCAACAAAACCAAATGTATCTGTCCATTTCTGTTGCTGATAACAAAATACACTGAACTGGATATTTTGTAAAGAAAACAAAATTTATTGCTTACAGTTTCAGAGGCTGGACGTCCAAAGTCCAGGGAACACATCTGGTGAAGTCTTTCTTTGGTGGTGACTTCAGTGACAGCAAGATATCACATTGCAAAAATGGCACAGCAGAGAGAGAGACAGACTCTCCTTTCTCTTCTTTAAAAGCCCTCAGAACCATGCCCCGACCACCGTTTTTAATCCACTCACTATGGCATGGTCCTACAATCTAATCACCTTTTCAATGCCCCACATTTCAATTACTGTAATAGGACTTCCTACCCTCTTTACACTGTCACAGTGGGGACTAAGTTTGGGGGGGACATTCAACCAAGGCACCAAAATCACTCTTTGAAAAGATCAACAAAATTGACAAACTTTTAGCTAGACTGGTAAAGGAAAAAAGAGAGAAGACTCAAATAACTAAAATCAGAAATGAGAGAGGAGACATCACTACTGACCTTACGGAAACAAAAAGGACCACAAGGGAATATTACGAACAACCATATGCCAAAAAATTAGATAACGTAGATGAAACAGACAAGTTCCTAGAAAAACACATATTACCAAAACTGACACAAGAAGAAACAGAAAATCCGAATAGACTATAATAAGAAAAGAAAATCTGTAATTTTAAAATTTTCCATAAAGAAATGACCAGGTCCAGATGGCTTCACTGGTGAATTCTACCAAACATTTAAATAATAATTAATACCAGTACTTCACAAACTCTTCCAAAAAATAGAAGGCAGGCAGGATTCCCAACTCATTCTGTGAGGCCAGAATCACTCTGATATCAAAACCAGACAAAGACATCACAAAAAAAGAAAACTACAGATCAAAATCTCTTATGAATATAAATGCAAAAATCCTCTAGCAAACTAAATCTAGAAACATATAAAAAGGATTACACACCATAATCAAATGGGATTTATCCCAGGAATGCAAGATTGGTTTAACATCTGAAAACCAATCAACGAAATACACCATATTAATAGAAATAAAGGACAAAAAATCACATGATCATCTCAATAAACACATAAAAAGCATTTGGCAAATTCCAAAGGCAAGGAGAAGGAAAAGATGCTCCAAGCAGGGGACACAACCTAAACAAAGGCAGAAGGAGGAAAAAGTTTTATTTAGGGAATATACAGGTGTGGAGGGTTAGAAATATTGATTCCCAATTTTTTATGCAATAAGGTTTTTAGGTAAATGCATGTATGGGGCAAAAGCCTTAGGACAGGGGGCCACGGCCCATAGATAGTGTGGCCAAAGCCCGTCTAATCAACTCTAATCACTGCTTAGGTATGGGATTGTATACTTTAATAATTTTAGAGCTAACAGGTGGCTGACATACTGATACTGTTAAGAGATTTTAAGAGTTGCTGAAGGAAAAGATGTGAAAAAAATGTTTGCTAGGGGCAACCTGTCTGTTGGGGGAAACTTTAGAGATAATTGTACTTAGATTTTATCATAAGAATATAACTTTTTCTTAAGGAGAGGTTATACTTTAGATAATGAGCCAGTTTGACCAACTTAGCTTTTCATTAATTGTACTTTGGAATGTCACATTGTTAATTTTACCGATGTTACTAGTTTCCATTGTTAAGCTATATTTAGCCATAGATAACTTTTGTCACACTGCCCCTGTCCTTGTGTCCTTTTGTAATGATTGAATCAACTGAATTTTCTTGTGAAAACTTCCTTGTCTTTACAATAAAAAACAGAAGCTAACTTCGAATGGCTGCTGTACCCAGTTTGCTCTGGGATACAGACCCTTCAGGCTTCCCCACGCATTCATGGTGCTTTGAGTAATCCTTTTTTCGTCTCCGTTACACAGGGAGAAGTGTAACATACAGGGTGTAAAGAAGACATATTCAGAAAGGAGATGGGAGTCAATCTATAGAAAGCCTTGAACACCAGTTAAGGGATCAAGAGGGAGCCATGAGGGCTGGCCGGTTATCTCAGGTGGTTAGACTATGGCATTGATAACACCTAGTACCAGGGTTAGATCTCTGTACCAGCCAGCTGCCAAAAAACAAAGCAAAACAAAAACAAAAGAGGGAGCCATGAAGAGTTTTCAGCAGAGCTTTGACATAGTTAAGTGGTATTTTAGGAGGCTAATCTGGACCAAATTATCCAGTTATCAATTTTTACACAACAATGTGACTCCGAGATACAGAGAAACAATCACCAAAATTTTCTGGAGAATAAGTTGCAATCTAATTTACTACCAGAGTGGGTCCAGGTTTAGCAGCTGGAAATGTATACAGTTTTTAAGGCCCTCTTTAAGAAAAAGAAAATAAAATTAGAAATCAAAGTTAGGTGCAAAAGTGAATATTTACTTAGAATGAGAAAAGAAACTACAGCGTGCTCTTGGTTACTCTAAACCATTCGGTACAAGAGGAAATGTGATGGAGGGGACGTCAGAGTGAAAAGAGGCAGGAATCTTAACCAACTGTAGTTATTCCATCTGATTTTTGCCAACTGTACAAAAACACATGGCCATGTGAACACAGTGCACGAGGCTTGGAAGGATCCCTGCACAGGAGGGTCCGTGAAGCTTGAGCCTCCTCAGCCTTGTGGCGAATCGGCCCTGTAGTGTGATGCAACCCGTGTGCACAAGTTTGTGAGCACCAACTGTTAGTACCTCTTCCCAACTTCACACTCAGTGACATAATGCTGAGAGCTTGTGACCAGCCATGGTGGGAGTATTTACACTACAGAAATTGGCAAATGCTGCAGATTTGGTCTCTCCACTGTCCCCAGAATGCCCCAGTTGTTAAATATTTGCCAGCACACCACTGAATGCACTTCTATTTATGGCTAAAGTGTAGTGTCAGTTCTTGTCCTTAGCACAAAGTCCCTGTCATTGGCCATCACAGCTTGACTATTCAGAGGTCAAAGTCATTAGACTCAGTGTCAAACCAGGAGAGATCTCTCTGGGAAAGTTATCTCAGAGCCTCCCATCTGTGCACTGTCTACTCCCCACACCACACCCTCTTCAGTCTCTCACCTTCTCTGCCCCTTACCCACCAAAAGAAGTCAAAGCACCCCTGCCAACATCTCTGAGTAGGTGAGATGTGAGCATTTCGGACCAGGATTGAATGTGAGCCTGGAGCCTTTCTTTAGGCCTTGTAAGAGCCAGGACACAGGATCACAGGAGAAGGCAATCCTCTAAGCTACTTACACGGGGATGGATGGCTTTGGAGTCCTCCAGGTTAATGACCCAAAAGATGAAGCTGTGTCTCGACCTATCTCACGATCCATTGGCCCTATACCTGAGGTGACCCATGTCTCCTAGATCAGCTGACATTTCCAGCCTTCGGCACACAAAGCGGTAAGGTCCTGAATCTCTTCCCCAGTGCTCAGACCATGTCTCATTTGCCCTAAATGTGCTGACCTCCAGTTCTAAGAAGCCCCTCATTCCACTATGATGGACTGGGGCAAGAAAGCCATGCCTCTCTCCCTGGGCTCTCCAGGCCTTTCCTCTCTCTTCTTTCTCTCCCCAGAGGAAGGCTCCCTCCGGTTTTAGTGGGCGCCATACAGCCAGCATTCTCCACCCTTTCTCTGGATCTCAGAGTCCATTCCATGGATAGGGAAACTGAGGCTCATAAATCAGGAGTCACACTGAGGCCTGTCTGACTCCAACGTCCATGCCCTTTTTATTCTGCTATGTTGCCTCTTGAGTAGGTGTGGATTCTGTCTTCTGCCAGCATGGAGCCATTCTATGCAGGATTCATCCCCAACCCTCCCTACAGGGTCTACAATGGCGCAGAATTCCCAAGGCAGCCACCCCAGCCTCAGGACTGTGGTGATGAACAGGTAGGAGGCCAGGCAGGATAAAGACAGGGAAGAGAAAGGATTAGGAAGGAACAGGGCAGTGTGCCAGGGATATGGCCATGAGGACATAAGTGAGTGGTACTCAGTGGTCCCTACCTGGTTCCTGGCCATCCCTGGGGATGTTCACATCTTGGGTGTGCAGCCAGTGTCATAACTGCCTGTGCACACACCTGCCCGGGCTCTACATGGGGACCCTTTGAGAATAAGCACTGGAAACCAACAGTAGTTTAGGGAATGCACTTTGAACCGAAAGCTGTAGGTTTGAATCCTGGCTCCATTACCAACTAGCCTTAGGACCAAGGAGAAGTCACCTAGACTTTCTGAGGCTCAGTTTCCCTCCCTATAAAATGGAGACAGTAAAAGTACCCACCACATGGGTTATCGGGGGGATTAAAGAAGATAACGCAGGTAAAGCACTTACTGCCCAGCACACAGGAACCACACACAATGGCTATTACATCAGTGCTAAGATCGCACTGCGCCTGACAAGTGCTTTCCGACTAAATGAATAGCGGTCCTTTCCCAAAGTATCCAGCAAGCCAAGGACAAGCGGCCAGCCCACTCAGGGGAGGCAGTGTGGACGAGCAGTCAGGCACACACACTTTGAGGTCGTAGCACATAGGCTCGTCATCCCAGCTCAACCATTTGCAAACTAGGGAAGATCCAGGACAAATTACTTCACTCCTCTGTGCTTCAGTTTCTTCGTCTGTAAGATGGGGACGATAGCAATACCTAACTAATAAGGGAGAGAAACAGACAGGCGCTGATGTAGATATATGTTTTAAGGTTTAAATGGATTAATATTTGTAAAGAACTGAGAGCAGGACCTGACACATTTCAAGTGCCATCGCATGTCAGCTATTGCCACTATCCAGGCCTGAACCGGTGGCTTTCAGCCTAGATGAGGACACTGGCCCCCAGGGCTGAGTTACTCACTCCAGGAGCTTTTGTGCCAGCCACATCATCCCATACAGAAAGTCTCCCACAGCTGCCAGACCTCTGTCATCCATCCCACTGGCCCCACTACTCACCCTTCTCAGATTTCCAATTATTTGTCTTGTTTTGAATTCAAGTGGGATATTAGCAGCGAGTCCAGCTTTATTAATGGCGGCGTCTTTAGTGTTACCGACTTTCTTACTCACTCTTCGCTCTCACTCTGAGAAGCTCTGTTTCCTTTAATTAAGCCCCATGCTAAGTGCCGAGCAGGTGATGCGAGTCTGGAACGGCTTTGTTCTGAGATTTAGGCGCTTTCTCATGGGCTGGGGTTTGAAGAGACAGCGTGCTGCCGCCTTTGAAGTCCGACATCCATCCCCACAGTCAGGGACGTGGGACAGCATGGAAAGCCAGGCCAGAGAGGCAGCAGCCCAGCTCTGTCTGCAGTCAGCCTCCCTACCTATGAAGTGGGGAGAAGTGCAGGAGAGTATCTCTGCCATCCCTCCCAACATCGTGACACTCTGCTTCTACTGAGGATTGGAAGGTCAGCCCAGAAGAACAGGCAGGAGGCTCCATTCTGCAGACTCACTGGTGGGGTGACAGAGCCAAAGATACCCCATAGGCAGCAAGGCATAGAGAAAACAGCCCAGACGTTGGCATTACTCAGCCTGGGTTTGAATCCCGGCCCTGCAGTGCTTACCTCAGCAAGTTGTAAGCATATCGAGCCTCAACTGTCTCCTCTGTAAAATAGGGTAGGTGGTATGTACCTCTCAGGAGATGATATACGGGAGTACCTTCAATGCCAGCCTTGCTCACTGTGCAACAAGCTTGCTGTTCCAAGACTGCTCCTTACACCCACCTCCAATCCCTGCTTGGCCATCAGCACCTCTGCATGCTTCCCCTGATCGCACAGACAGAATGAATCTTACTTTTTTTCTATGTGTATTTCTGTATGGATGCATACATACATCACTGCATACACCCCACAGTACTGAAATGATGGTGGACATGCTTCTTATTCTCTCTTTGCCAGATGAATGGAGAGGGAGGCAGGATCAGTAAATGGTAGGTACTTGGTGACTGACCCAGTTGAGTTCAGCTCTATTTACTTTATAGTAAGCTATCACCATAGTTGCCAAGCAGACTCTCACCCTGAACCTGGGTGAGGCACACCTACCCTTGGTTCGGGGCTTTATGCCTTTCTAAGCACCATCAGAAAAGTGAGAGCCATGGCAGGTTATTCACTATTAAGAAGCAAGGACACCAAAAATTGAGTGCAAAGCCCCCAGCACAGAGCCTGCCACATGGAGATGCCTGGCAAATGTCTAAAATTGTTGTTGATTCCACGAAGGCCTTGGATAACAAACACGACCGTGAATGTGACCAGCTCGTGCAGACAGGTCTCCTCACCCTGCACCCCTGCCTCACGTGTGGTGGAATGTCCCGTCACCTTCCAGCTGACCCCAATGCCTACACATGCCCCCAGACAATCACAGTGTTCTGGTTCTTCTCCCAGCCAAGGGGGCTGCCATGGAGTGGGCAGGAAGACAGACTGCCCAGTGACCTCTACCAGGTGCTGAACAGCAGCTTTGAGGCCTTTCCTGGAGGTCTGGAGTATGGGGCCCCAGTGCTGCCAACGCCATCAGTGCTGACGCTACCACTGACTTCCCCATTCACCCTGTCACCCTTCCCTGACAGCCTACCTCAGCTCCCCCATGAAGCCCTGCCCACCCTCCTAACCCCTGTCTGCTCCTCCATCGAGGGCTCTCAGAGTCCCATGGTCCCAGCGATGTTCCATGGCACACGGCACCGGCTCTTCCCCTCAGCTCCTAGCTTGCAGTTAGCCTGCTTCCCTTATCTCCACTAACAGACCTTGGGCTCCTCAGGCTGGGTGTGCCCTGATTCTTCTCTATGTCCCCAGCACATAGAGGAGGAGCCAACCCAGCACAGACATTCAGGAAAAGTCTGATAAACTGGCTTGAGTCACAGATGCCCAAATCATGTCCAAAGGTTTTTTTTTTTTTTGATAGTCTAAATTTCATTCAGTTCTAGAAGCATCTACCCCTCACTCCTGGGCACCAGTCCTGTGCCCGCCTGTGTGAGTCAGAACTCCTGGTCCCAGCGTAAAAGACTAAAAACCCAACTCAAAGCTGAAACAAACCAGAGGAGGAAGGTACTGGATTAAAGTGCGCATGGATCACCCACAGCTGGACTAAGGTGCTTGACCAGGGCCCCACGACTCTGTTTCTCAGCTCCACTTTCCAGGTATTGGCTTCACTTTTAGGGAAGCTCCCGACGAAGTAACCAAACGGCCACCCCAAGCTCCAGGCTTCGAGTCTCCCAGTCCAGCGATGACGCAATCAGTCCCAACAAGGCCTCTCATTGGCCAGGACTGGGTCAAGGGGAGCAGCGCTGATTGGCTGGGTGGGGTCACGTGCCCACCCCTGGGGCAGAGGCGGGGAGGAGTAAAGTGAGCCCTGCCCTAAGCACGTGGCCTGAGACTGCAGCCGGGTGATTCCTCCCTAAGGGGGTCAGGGTGTTCCTTCCGGAAGCCGGATGGGCCCTGGGCAGGCAGAACTATGAACACTCACCGGAGCTCCTCCATTGAGTAAGGCGAGAAGAGCAGTGAGTCCAGACTGCACGGGGACATGCAGCAGCCCTCGGGAGACAGCGCACCAAGCAAACGCCATCCAAGCCAGCGGCTGTGCAACTAAGAGCCAGCTCCGTGTCACTGAAGCCGGCCTGTGTGTCGCAGACTCTCCGGGCTGCTGGAGGTGAAGAGGGCGAGCGGGCTGGAGCAGCTTCCTGAAGGGGAAGGTGGGGCTGCAGGGACTGGACGGCCCAAGAGAAAGGGCCGATGGATTCGGGCTGCTATGCACAGACATGAGAGGGATGGTGCCGGCCCTCGGATGTCACCAGTGCCCAGAGCTGCCACCAGGACCACACTGGGGGCATGAGAGTTAGGGAGGGAGGGGGCAGGAGAGCCTCACCCCTCGAGAGGGCCGGGCTGCACCCACGGGACCCAAGCCAGCAAGATCAAAATCTAATTTACTCATTAGGCGTGTTTCTTCTGTACAAATCAAATCATGGGCTATTTTTCCACATCGTAAATATTGTTTTAAACCCTTGCTCACGGGCAATTAGATTACAAGCGTCGCCTGGTGAGCTACACTCCAGCGCATTTGGCGGGTCTCTGGCTGCTTTGCGAGCAGTTTCCTTTTAAAATGTTTCCCAATGACTTTTAAGGGTCTTTGAAATCTTCTCCCCAGTGATGCATGAGGGCCCTTGTCTGTGGCCATTAATCTCCATAACAGCCCAAGAGAGACTCAACCGCGTCTGTGTTCTTTTCCAAACAGCCCGGGTGAGCTCTGCACCCCCTCCTTACATTTCTTGCGTTGTTCTGAGGGCCTTACCAGACGGCTAGCACCCTCCCGGCCTCTGTCTTTGTGCTAATTAAAGACCCAAGAAGGTGTACATCATAAGCACCAGCCCTCTGGAGACTTGCATGCCAGCGCCAAGATCTTCACTCATTTGGGGCAAATTATTCCCCTGTACCTTCCTTGGGCCTCGGTTTTGACCTCTGCAGAATGGGATGAATTCTTGCCTCACCCAAGTGGCCCCCTTTTCTCCTCTCCTGGCCTTTCTGGGCCTCTATGTCCTTCCACATCTGCCAGAAGGCTTTCCTTGTTGCTCCCCCAAAATGCTCCCTCCCTTTCAGGCCAGCCCCTTGCCCACTTACATGCTCTGCCTCACTCCCCTGGTTCACCGTAGGCCTGCCCTGGAGTGATGGCTCTCTCCCTTGAGACCCACGTAACCCCTGCCTGATCTTCTTAGCACCAGGGCCAACTCCTCCAGGAAGTGTTTCATGACTGCCTTGGCCATCAGTTACCTGTCTCTTCTCTGAACTTCCATCCCACAGTTCACTCTTTAGTCCCTGATAACAATAACTATAACCACCTTTTACTGAGCACCTATTATGTGCCAGGCACTATGGTAGAGGCTGTCTACACTCTTTCTTTCGGTTCTCCCAACAATCTTGCAAAGTAATTATTATTCCCATTTTACAGATAAGGAAACTGAGACTCAGAAGTAAACTGATGTCTCAAGGTCACACAGCTTTATGACTGAGCCACAATTTGAGATTTTTATCCCCTAAAAAGAATGATCTTGAGGCTGTGCCTCATTTAATCCCCACAACAGCCCTCCATGAAGTGGATAGTGCTATCCCCATTTTATAGAAGAGGAAACAAAGGCCCAGAGATGTATCATCTTACATCCGCAGCTTCTCTGCCAATACATGGAATGAGAATCAAAGTTAGATCTGCTGACTCCACAGGCCTACTCCTCCTCCCCTTCACTCCACTCTCACACAGCCCCAGAGGTGTGGTTGCCTTGTCCCCAAACTGGAGGACAGCCCCACTTTCCAAGGTATTGGTGCGCCTGCCTGGAGACAGTGCACCTTCTCTAATCTGTGAGTGTGAAGGAGGAAGGTCAGAAGCCACCCTCACGGAGAACGGTCCAGAGAGCAAGACGGACTGTGAAATCTCTTCTGATGGTCTTTCTCTCCCTCCTTCCCTCCCTTCCCTCCTTTGTTCCATCCACAGGTACTTATGGAGCAGCACTCTGTGCAAGGGGTTGCTTGGCTCTGTGTCCCTCCGTGCTTTAGAAGGACAAAGTCACTGCCTGTCTCCCAGCTGAGGGCTTTCTGGGGAGTGCCCCCAGGACTGGTGATTCTCCTAGAGAAGGTGTTCCTGAGAGGCAGCTGTGGGCACAAATGTCCTGGAGGCTGCATACTGAGGAAGGATTGAAGAAGGAACCTTGATCTGGGGCTCCCAGCCAATGGAGGGACACGGCCCAGGGTTCCCAAAGTCTGTTCCCAGGGAATGCTGTCAGCTCTGCCCTGAAAAGGAAGTGGGCTGGCCTTTATGGGGCTTCAGGGAGTTGTGAGAGCAGTAAAGGACCTCTCCCACCCCCCTATTCCAGCAGTGCTGGGGTCTCCGGTATCCCAGCACAGACCCCTTTATGTGCCTGAGGTTGAGATGGCCTCCTTGCAGCACAGGCAGCCTGCTCCCCAGAGTCTGACTCTAGTCACCCCGTTTATTTCTCCTACAGTTGCTTTTACTGAACTGAGCCTTGGCCTACACCAAAGAGTGCTGTGAGATGCCTCCTGGTGAGATGTCCCATTGTCACTGTTCAAGGGTGTTGCTGCAGAGGGCCTCGTCTGTCACACCACGTCATCCTCACGAGTGGGATGTTGGCTGTCCTTCTGAAGGAGTCCAGAGTGCCCAGAGAAAGGCTGGCTAGGCTCCTTCCCTACAGTGTTCTCCAAGATATGAACCTGGGTCTTGGTCGCTGTGCAGTCTATTGGGGGAAGTGATCTTAACAGAAAATCATCTATAGAGAGGAGAGGCTCTGTGGGAGATGGGGCATCCTAGAGCTCTTGCCTCCATTTCTCTCCAGTTAGAATCAGGAAACAGCATAGCTGGAAGGCATTGCTTAGAGAGATCTAATCCATCTGCCTTGTTTTGTCCGTGGAAAAACTATGCCTAGAGAGGGAAAGGGACTGGCCTAAGGTCACACAGCAGTGTAAGAACCTCCTTGCCTGCCATTGACTCCAGCCGAGGCCTGTCTCCTGAACTTCAGAGCCATCTCCAATTTCCCACTTGACACTTCCAGTTAGATGGCTGATGAGTACTTCAGCCTCAGCACTCTCTCTGGACTCCTTCAGAAAGACAATATGGGATCCACACAATGAAGGCCTCTGGGTGAGGAGAGGCTGCTACACAGTGAAGTGGTTTGGAGTGTGGGCTAAATCCTCTCTCTCTCTCTCTCCACACACGCACACACACACACACATGCACATTTGGTCTATCATTAAATCCTGTCAAACAGATTTTCACCACTTGTCACCCACTGACCCTAAATCTTTTCTCAGCATTGGAGCCGGAGTGCAAATATAAATAGGATCATGTCATTCTCCTGCCCACAACCCTCCAACGGCTTCCAGTGTTCTCAGGATAAAGGCGAGTCCTCTCTGAGATCCACAGCTCCTTCATGACTTGTCCCCTCTCGGTCCTCTACTCACTTTCCTCATCTCCTACCACTCCCCTCACCCCACTCCAGCCAAACCTGCCCTTTGCCATGTCCCCCTCAGTCTGCACTGGCTGTTCCTCCTCATGGGCACTATTCCCCCAACATCCACATGGCTTGTTTCCCCACTTCCTCTGAGTCTGTTTACTCAAAAATTACCTTCTCCCCCATATATAAGGTCCTGTGATTTTCTACAGGGGTGCCAAGACCATTCACTGGGGAAAGGACAGTCTTTTCAACAAATAGCATGGGAAGGATGAATGTCCGCATGCAAAAGAATGAAGTTGGAACCTCACCTGGCGCCGTATACAAAAATTAACTCAAAATGGATCAAAGGCCTAAACATAAGACCTAAACCTATAAAACTCTCAGAAGAAAACACAGGGGAGAAGCTTCATGACATTGGACTTCACAATGATTTCTTAACTATGATCCCAAAAGCCCAGGCAACAAAAGAAAAAACAGACAAGTTGGGCTTCATCAAAGTTAAAAACTTTTGTGTATCTAAAGGACACTAACAGAATGAAAAGGCAACCTATGGAATGGGAGAAAATATTTGCAAATCATATGTCTGATAAGGGATTAATATATATCCAAAAGTCCATATTAATAATTTCTTACATGCCTCAGATTGTTATTCTTTAAATCATCACTATGTTTTCTGAGTCAAGTTGTTAAATAAGAAAAGTTCTTTATAAAGATAAATAACAACTATTTAGATTTTTGGTACTACTTAAAAGCAGGAGTTTTGTCCTAATTTTGGGAAAAAAATAATATTGGCTATAAAAAAAATCCTGAATATATAAAGAACTCCTCAAACTCAAAGAAAGCAAACAACCCAATTTTAAAAAGGGCAAAGGACTTAGCCATTTCACCAAAGAAGATATACAAATGGCATATGCATATAAGCATATGAAAAGACAACATCATTAGTCATTAGGGAAATGCAAATCAAAACCACTTCAAGTGCCATTTCACACCCATTAGGATGACTAATATGAAAACAAACAAACAAAAAACAAGTGTGGTGAGGATGTGGAGAAATTGGAAACACTGTGCATGTCTCGTGGGAATGTAAATTAGTGCGGCTGCTGTGGAAGACAGTATGGAAGTTCTTCAAATAATTAAACAGTGAGTTACCATATAATCCAGAGGTTCCAGTTCTGGGTGTACACTTGAAAGAACTGAAAGCAGGAACTCAAGCAGATATTTATATACCAATGCTCATAGTAGCATTATTCACAATAGCCAAAGGGTAGAAACAACCCAGATATTCATCATCAGATGAATGGATAAACAAAATGTGGTATATACATTCAGTGGAATATTATTCAGCCTTCAAAAAGGTGAAATTCTGACATGTACCAAGATGTGGATGAACGTGGAAGACACGATGCTGTGGAAAATAAGCCTGATACAGAAGGACAAATATTGTATGATTCCATTTGTATGAGGTACGTGGAGTAGTCTCATATGAGGTACATACGTGGCATATTATTACACTATATGAGGTATAGTCAAATTCGTAGAGACGGAAAGTAGAACAGTGGTTACCAGGAGCTGGGGTGAGGGGGACATGGGGGGCTACTGTTCGATGCACACAGAATTTCAGTATAGGATGAACAAAAAGTTCTGGAGATGGATGTGGTGACCGATGCACAATGTGAACATACGACTGGCACTGAGCTACACACTCAAACACGGTGGAGTGGCAAACATTATGTTATGCATATTTTACCACAGCACAAATAAATTTTTTAAATTACCCTCTCAATAAGGCCTTCTCTGAACACTCTCTCTAAAATGTCAACTCTCCCCCAGCTAGATATTCCATATCTCCTTTCCTTGCTTTATTTTTCTTAGTGCTTATCACTGTCTTATACATTATTTTTTTCATTTATTTATTTTTTAAATTTTTTATTAGCATATTCATTGTTACAAATTATACTTATCCTTTATGCCCCTTATCCAATCTGTACTCTCCCCGTCCCCCTTCTAATAACCCTAGATCTGTTCTCTCCATCTGATAGATGAACTGCTCCTCTGTTGGTTTGTTGTGTAGATGGTCTGTCCAGTGCTGAGACGGGTGTGATCAAGTCCTCCCCTGTTATCATAAATGAGATGCTGCTTCTATTACTCTAGAGTGTGCTTTGTGGAAAGGGAGGATTTTTTCTTCTCCTTTTTTTATTTATTTGGTCTCCGCTGGTGCCTCTCCTTGTGTCAGTGCAGTTGAGAGTCTGTTGTGCCACCTGGACAGTGGCTGTGACTGCTGCTGTAGAGACTAGCTGCTTCTGTGGCAGCCCTGGCAATTGCAGTGACTATGGAGGGCTACCAGCATGGAAGTGGTACCTGGTGGCAGCTGGATTTGGTTTCCCCTGGCTCCATGCCTCATTCTAAGATGTTGCTGCAGAGCAGTTGGGAGGAAGGGGGAGAGAGGAAGGGGGAGGGAAACAGGATGGGAAGAGGAGAAAGGAGAGGAAGCATGATTAAGGCCTGTGGCACCCCTCATTCCAGCAGGGGAAAACAGGGGGCTTCCTGCACTGCTCAGTGGTCATCGCTGGGCTGGTCATGGATACCAGGGGGACATGGCTGAGGCCGTCAGCCCCCCACTGCCCTGGCTCAGGACCCAGGGCACTTCCTGCAGTGGCTCAGTGGTCCTCGCAGGGTTGGTTGTGGATGTCGGGGGGCATGGTGAGGCCCAGGGCCTCCCTCCTCCCTGGCTTGGGAGCCTGGGGGGCTTCTGGTCCTTCTAGGTTTTATAGGTGTTCTTTGGTGGTGTTAGACCTTTACTAGTTAATATCAAACTTTGTCTGTCTTTGGTCTATGGGTACTTTTTTTTTCTTTCAGTTCCGTGTTGGATTATTCGCTGTTCCCACCACTTAAACTCTGCACTGGAACTAATCTGTTGTCCTTTGCTTACTTCTAAAATGGGGGAACTTCCTGAGGGGACCAGCACTTGAGGCCTGGAGTTGAGCTAAATTGTTACATTGCTGCTGATTCCATGGGGAAGGCTTTTGTGCAGCTCAGGTTTTAATGGATGACTTTGTACTTCCTGGTCTCATGAGTTCTGTTGCTCCTGGGTTGTGTGGAAACTCTGGTCAGGGTCTGAGTCTTTCCAGCAAACTGCACCCCCTGCAGTTCTATATTCCTGACCAGTCTCCACTGAGTGGTCCTATGATGATTGGGGGACAGATCGGCTGTCCTTGCTGTGCCCCAGTGTTCCCCCCATGAGCCCATCTCCCCACCACCCATACTCCAGACACTTCCCATGGGACAGGCCTTGCAAGGACTCACTGGCCTCTGAGTGGCTCCTTTTTTCACTGTTGTGGCCCCTCACTCCTATGTGGGTCCACAGAAACCCTGTTAGCGGTCTTGCTGGCCTGGGGGCCACCAAAGCCCTCTTCTCCCTTAATGCCTCCAAGCAACTTCATAGGAAAGGCTCAGGATTGGCTTTTGCCAGCTCTTGCTCTGTGCACTCACCGGGGCCAGCCTTGAAGTGCCAGGGCTCAAAATGGTAGAAGCGGTCCTTTCTTTCTCTCATCATGGTTTCTCCTGCCTTCATGCACTCAGTAGGTCTCTCCTCTTCCCCTGAGCTCTAGCGGCCCAACCTTGGCAGTTGTTGCTTTTTAATAGTTGTAAATTGGTTGATTTGTGGGAGAGAGTGACACTGGGGACCGTGTATTCCTCCATCTTAACTGGAAGCCACCAGTTATCTTCACACATTTTACTTTGTTTTTTGTTCACTGCCACCACCCTACCACCACCACCACCATCACCACCAAAAAAAAAAAAAAAAACCTAGAATATAAACTCACTAAGGGCAGAGATTTTTGTTAATCACTGTGTCTGTAACACCTAGACAAGTGCTTGGCACATATATAAATATTTGTTACATGAATGTAAGACACGAAGCGGTATGTGGGGACTGAGAAGAAAATGCTTCGGGCCAAGTGCTTGGCACATATATAAATATTTGTTACATGAATGTAAGACACGAAGCGGTATGTGGGGACTGAGAAGAAAATGCTTCGGGCCAAGTGCTTGGCACATATATAAATATTTGTTACATGAATGTAAGACACGAAGCGGTATGTGGGGACTGAGAAGAAAATGCTTCGGGCCAAGTGCTTGGCACATATATAAATATTTGTTACATGAATGTAAGACACGAAGCGGTATGTGGGGACTGAGAAGAAAATGCTTCGGGCCAAGTGCTTGGCACATATATAAATATTTGTTACATGAATGTAAGACACGAAGCGGTATGTGGGGACTGAGAAGAAAATGCTTCGGGCCAAGTGCTTGGCACATATATAAATATTTGTTACATGAATGTAAGACACGAAGCGGTATGTGGGGACTGAGAAGAAAATGCTTCGGGCCATCTCTAGGGGATTCACAGCTCCCAAGAGGGGCTGTGACCCAAGAAAGGGGCAGGGACCCTGGACGCACTTCTGGGCTTTCTGGCCCCTCAGCTAGTCTCTGCCACCTGGAGAACTGCTCTATTAGATTATTAGTTCAGTTCTGGAAGGGCAGAGAGTTCATGGGAAAGGAGCTCATCAGAGCCAAAAGGGAAACCAGGAAGGATCCCCCTCCTGCTGCAAACACTTCCCGTCCCCTGGGGAAGGCGGCTGATGGGGTGGCCCCAGCAGGAGCAGCTGATAGGCCAAGCTCTGGGGCAACAAGCCAGCTGCAAGCACTAACTGGCACCCACTGTGTGTCCAGCTCCTTGCTGAGGTTATGGGACCCATCAAGAGAAGTGCTGAGCTTCTTGGAGTTTTACTAGAGGAAACACACATACCAGTGGGTGATACCAGTGAGAACTCAGTACCCCATGTATGGGGTAGGCTAGGCAGCCTGACAGTGTCCCTTCTCTTTTTCATGGGTTCTCATCCCCTTTTATGCAGCCAGAGAATTCCTGCTCCCGGCCCTGTCTCAACTGTCCACTCCTGCTCCCAGGTGAGTATACTGTGCCGGTCATTTACACCTTAGTGTGAAATTAACCTAAATGTTCTTTCTCTTCAAGGGATTTGACATCTAATATTCATCTTTAACTTTCCAGTGAAATTCCTTATGCCCTAAGAATTGAATTTGAGGCTTCAGGTGTGGTTGGGGGAAGTTCAGGTGTATGTGGAGAGTTCTTTCAAGGTGTTGAAATGGGCCCCCAGAGGACATGTGGTTCCTGACTCCCTCTGTGTGCTGATGCAGTCCTGGGGGGGCCTTAAGAGGTGATCACAGTGGGCTGGGAGAGATGCTACTGAGGGGAGGGCTGGGAGTGGGTGTCTCCCAGAACAGGTTGGGCGAGACAGAGAAGTGGGGCCAGGCAGACCATGACACCCAGCTGACTAAAACCAAGAACTAAGGGAAAGAGGCCGTGTTTTCCTTCCAGTGATGCAGGATTCATGCTGAACTGGCAGACATTCATGGAACCTCCCTGGGCCAGGACCTGGGCTAAGCACTGAGGACACTAATGCAGCAGATATCACCCCATCCTCACAGAAACCACATAGAGGCCATTACAAAACAGGGGGCTCCAGAAGCCTGGGGGAGCCCAGAGAAGGGGACCCTTGTTCAGCCTGCAGGATCAGGGATCGCTTCTTGGAGGGGACAACATCTGAGCTGGGTCCTGAAGGTGTAATGACAATTCAGCAGGTGCAGATGTGAAGGAAGAGAATTCAACCTCAGAGACAGCGTGTCCAGAGGCCCCATGGCCACTTCAGCAGTAAATGCTCAGTGGCTGGGAAGTCGTCATGTGGAGATTGGAGAGGTTGGTGGGGCTAGACCCTGGGGGGCTTGGGTGTCACAATGAGCCCTTGGTGTTTCGCCTTGGGTTTAGATTTTTAAGCAAGAGTGTGATATGGTCAGATATGTGATTTAGAAGATTTTTCTGACTGCTTTGTGAAGACTGTATAGAATGGGTTGGCAGGGGAGACTGGGTCTTATGGAATCTGTTGGGAAGTTACTGAGTAATCCAGAGGCTAAACCAGGGTGGCCCAGATTTGTATGCCACTTGAACTTGGTGACTAGCCAAGGATAAATCAGACATGGGACAGTGAGTGGAGGGATTGTCAAGGGACTTGGACAGCTGAGTGAATGACAGCCCTAGTCCCTGTGTCTGGGGTATGGAAGGGATGATGCAGTGTTGAGGTGAGATGTCTGTTGGACAGCCAGGTGGAAACCCATGAAGCTCTGGAGCTCAGAGGAGAGGCCTGAGCTGCAAATGTGGATTTTAGAACCACCTCTACATACAGGGTAACTGAAACAACTAGAAATTGGGTCACCCAGAGAAGTTGTAGTAATGACAAGAGAGTTTAAGAAGCACCCCAAGGAATGCCAGCATTTGAGGTTGAGCAGAGAAAGGCAGACACCAGACTAGGTGAGGAAAGAGCAGCCAGAAAGACCAGCCCTGGGAGTGAAGCGGCCAAATGGCCATCTTCAGGGGTGGTGATTCAGTCATTCAACACACATGTGTTTTTGAGCCTGAGACTAGAGGGAGTGCAGAGAGGGGCTGAGAACTGTTTCCCCACTTAGGGAGCTCAGGCCACCTCTGCAGCCTCCCTCGGTCGGAGTTCACTGCAAACCCAGCATGATGGGAGCTCCTGCGGTCCTTCTGCCCACTGCCCTCCCTTTCTGGACCATCTATTCCATGTGTGCTGGGAGCCAGCATGGGTCCTGGGGTCAGATCACATGGGCTTAAATCTCATCTTGACCACTTACAACTCTGTGATCTTTAGCAACTTATAGAACTTCACTGAGCCCTAGAGGTCCCGTCTATGAAATGGAGACCACAGGTGCCTCTCACAATGTTGTGAAGATCAAGGATTATATGTGTAAAAGCACCCACTAGAGCTCCTGGCACATAGTAGGGGCTTCATATCCACCATTTATCCACTGAGTGTCTTCCATGTTTCCAGACACCAAGGCAGGCCTGGGAATACAAAGATAAATACTGCAGGATTCCTTTTCTCCAGGAACTCACAGTCCAGTGAAGGAGACAGCAAGCAGCAGACAGTGGCTGCCCAGTGACATCAGCACCCTGGGGCTGGAGCTCGGGCTGGCATGGGGGTGCTGGGCTCTACACTAACTCTGCTGTCACTCGCTCTGTGGCCCTGAGCACTAACTTAGCCTCTCTGAGCTCCAGGTTCATCTGTCAAATGAAGATAATCGCACCTGCTTAGGTACTCCCTATTGTGAGGAGATTCACAGCAAGAAGTAGTCGAAGTGTCCAAATTTAGGATGTTCATTTCCATGGTTGCTGGGAACTGCAGGGAGAAGCTGAAGTGGAGGCCAGAGGTAACAGAAACAATTGGAAAGAAAGGAAGCAGGCCAGCAAGAGAAGAAGCCAGATCATCGCCCTGTGGCTCCCACGGACTCCGCCCCCAGCTCTACACACACACAGGGGAGCTGCTGAGGACTTCCCAAACCAAAATGGAAAACAAGTGCATTCTTGAGATTAGCCGAGGCAAACAAGAGCTGGGGGCCTCACGTTCCCATGGACCCTGCGGCCATCCCCAGTGGCTGGTGGAAGGGGGTTAGGGCTTCTGGAGAGGCCACACCCATGAAAGGGCACCCTCCGGCACCATCCTGGCTCCAGCAACCACACTTTGGGCTTCTGCTCTGTGTCCTGGCCCAGAGCTCTATGCACTGCTGGGCTCAGCAAACACTTGCTGTAGCTGGATTTCCTCAGCCACCACACACCTGTTGAGGCCTACCAGGGACCAGAGCCTGTGCCAGGCTTGGGGGACACAAAAACCATGAACAGAAGCCATCACCCTTAAGTCCCCTGAGGTGTCCCTGTGGAGTGAGCTGGAAAGACCAACAGTGTGGCCCATGCTGAGATGGGGCCGAGGCCCAGGGGTCAGAAGGAGGCCTGAGGTTTGCTTCCCAGGGGAGGCAGCCACAGAACTGACCCCTGGAGCCCAGATCATCAGGCAATTATTTTGGAGGTGGGTAGTCAGAAGCCCACTGTTGACCAGAGGCCCGGCCACCTCGGGGTTCTGAAGGCTCAGCCTGAAGTGCGGAGGCTGGAAATCTCAGAAGTGTCATACTGCTCCTCCTGCCCCCGGCCCCCCAGGAGAGTTAATGGCTTCCTCAGCCCCCCTCTCAGGGTGGTTATGTCTGAGAAGAGGTCAGGCCCTGCTCCACAGGACTGAGGTTCCCGGGTTAAACTTTCAGGCATCAGGTGGGTAGATGGCCATAGGCCCTGAAGTTCATCAGCAAGCGCATGCCTCCTCTGCCCACACAAGGTCTTCCTTGAGCATCTCAAGTGCTGTCAGGACTGTCTGTATGTCTGTCATGGAAGGAAAGGCCGGAAGACCCCAAGTCCCAGGGGTGTCCCCAAGCCAGCCCCTTCCCCTCAGGCTGGTCCCTCTTCTCTCTTCTTCCTCCCCTTCCCCCATCCCAGCTCTCCCTGCTTGCTCATGAGAGCCAGGATGACCCTCAGGACCCCAGGAGAGAGATGAAGGGCAGACAGTTACAGCAACACAGCAGGGCAGGGGGAGAAATCAAAAAGCAAAAGGTGTGTATCTCTTCCTGGGCTGCAGCGAAAGCATTGGCGAAGGAATGGAGGGAGTTCTGCCTTTGCCTTTGATAGGCAGGGGAGCCAGGCCGTTTGAGTTATAGACTCCCTCCTCCCTGGGGATTTTAGAGGTTCACAGTAGGAAAAATGAAGAGAGAAGTTGCCTGGAGTTAACTGCAAACAAGGTTCCTTTTTAAAGGTCTACATCCATGAAGACAGTCAAAGAGTGTCCTTGCCAACCCCAGAGAAGGTCCTCATGGCCGAGGTTGCTGTGGAGGAGTGGGACAGGGTTGGTAGAGTTGGCAGAGCTGCTGCTTTTGAACAGATCTGGTGGGTCTGCCCAGTGGTGTCTAGGTAGCTGCCATGGGGCTGCAGACAAGAGACCTTACCCCATGAGCTTCTGGGGCTGCCAGAGTTCTCACGATAGGGAGATGGAATCTCAACTCACAGAAAGTGACCTTTCGTGTCCTCAAGTTTTGTAGATCGATTTCATAGCTGTTTGATACCTACCAGCTACTGGGTTGCTGATCTGTGTGATTTTTCTCGAATTGATACTTAGTAAAATTAATTTTAAACAGTAAATTTGTTTTTAAAATAATAAATTAAATTGTCCCTGGATATTTTGTCAAGATGGCACACTGAACACATATCTGTCTGTCCCTCCACAAATGACTAAGTCAAAAAACAAAAAATGTAAGAGCAGTGGCAACTAAGATGCAGTTCCAGTGGTGACCAGAAATTAAGAAGAATTCTTGAACGGTAGAATACAGATGGGATTGGGCTGATGGAAATAAAACCAGTCAAAGAACCTCAACTGGGGACCACTGTGAAATACAGCACAACCCTGGGTTGCTCCAAGCTAAAAGGTGGTTGGAATAAGAAGTAGAAAGAAGTAACCGGCAGGATAGTTGTTTGAGGTGTGACATTCGGAACAGCCATGCAAGTGGATCCCTTTCTCCCAACCCTTGTGCCAAGCATCAGGGAACAAAAACTTCAGCCTCCATGCTGAAGCCGGAAGCTTAGACCAGAGGATTCTAAGATGAGACTTGATATTCCTGACTGTAGTATACATTAGTCTCACACACCTCTGCTCCCTGATACTCATCCCAATCACTCTCTCCATATAGAAATTACGAGATGCAGGCTGATAGCCATATGGTAAATAGACAGTATCTCCAGATCAGTACACAGGGAATCTCAAAAACAAAATTAAAAAAAGGAAATGCCAAAGAATCACCAATGTATGAAAGCCAGGCACCAAACTAAACAAGTAGTAACAACATCTAAGGAAAGAGAGTAAGGAAATAATCTAACAGCACCTTCAAAAGTATATTAATGTCCTCAAAGGGATAATAGAAACAAGAAAAGGCTGACTCTTTACAAAAAAAATTAGTGAGCTAAAAGACTATACTAATTTCTTAAAGATTCAGAGCAGAAGTATAAATTACCAGAAAGCACAAAAGAATAATTAAGAGAAGCATGGACTTAGAAATCAGAGTGTCTATCTTACAGGAGTTTTAGGAAAATGAACAGAGAAAAATAAGGGGGGGGGTGTTAAAATTATACAGAAAGTAGACGATCTTTCTAAGAAAGCAAACCAACACATGTGCAGGCTCATTCTTTAGGATAGAGTCCTGGAGACACCCCAGAAGGTAAAGGGAGGCTGGTAAATCTGCAAACCAATATATAAACTCTGAGATGACTCCACCACCCCAAGGCAATAGAAGGTGGCTCCACTGTGATGTGTGTGCTGGGAAATGGCAGCTCAGAGCATAAGAGAACCAGGCACCATGAATGGGAGACAGGGCATGGGAGAGGTTTCAGACTGCCCTTTTCTCCCCACCCTCCACCCTCACATTGCTCTGGGAATAACATGGCTTTCCCTTGACTCCTGTGAGGCAGGAAGCCAGCAGCCAGATAATATCAAGATGGCTCTCAAGTCCCACTAGGATGGGGAGTAGTTACTAGCAGGTAAAGAAATGTTGTCTGAATCCTGTATTTGCTCCTCTACTCACTACCCTCTACAGCCCCAAACTACCTGGCTGCAGTGAGTGGGGTCAGGTCTTGAAAAATCAGCAGTGCCAAGATAGATATAAAGAGTATAACTCCAGAGGCCTCTCACCATGAGGCACATCCACCTCATCTCCCCCTTGTCCTCAATACATTAGGAGGAGTGGCAGAAGCCAATCCCTTCAGCTACACTCCATCAGTGTAGGTAGCTAATACCTCTGCAGGTCCACGAGGTCAAATACAGAGGCATCTTAGGAATGACTGCTATAAGGAAAAGATGAGACTGAACAGTCTCTACCAAGTGACACAGAGCTAATTGGAAAATAAAACAACCTAAAATAGATATTAAATTTCCTCAAAGATATGTTAAAGATGTTGGAAACAGAAAGCAGGAATCAGAAGTCACAAAGAACCAACTGAAAATCCTGGGTATGAAACATATACTAAAGGAATAAAAAACTCATGGATGAGTGGAGCAGCAGAATGGATACAGCCAAAGAAATAATCTGTACACTCCATGACCAGGTGAGGAGCACCCCAGATGGCATTATGAAAATATTGACAAATAGGAAAGAAAAGTTCAGAGATAGATAAAGAGGATATAAGAACAAATGTCAACTCACAGGACAAGTTACCTCCCAGAAATATAGACAAAAATAAGCACAGGAAGAAATACTTGAAGAAATAATAGTTGAGAATTTCACAGAATTAGAGAAAGAGATAAAAATCTTAGGTAGAAACAACTTGACTAGTGAAATGATATAAATAAGAAAAAAGATCTCTTTATAGTGAAAATGAAAAGCACCAAAGACAAAAAGAAAATTTTAGAAATAGCCAGAGAGCAAAGCCAGATTATCTATGAAGAAACAAGATTCAATTGACATCAGTCTTCTCAACAGTAACACTAGATAAAAGAAAACAAAGAATGTTATTTTCAATGGGTGGAATAAAAGAATTTGAACCCAGAACAGTATATCCAGCAAAACTATCATTTAAATGTGAGGCTAAAATAAAGACACTTTCCGTAGTACAAGATCTTACGTGCTTTAGCACACACAAACTCTTATTGAAAAAAACTCTCAGAGGACATACTCAGAAATAGAGAAACAGGAACAACAATTCTGTAGAGGATTCTATGGAATATGGAGAATTCTAGAAATATGAACAGGGTTACCAGATTTGGGAGCAACAACAAAAGGACACCTCGTTCCATTTGAATTTCAGAAAAACAATGAATAATTTTTTAGGATAAGTATGTCCCATACGATATTCAAATGTATCAAGGCATCTTGTATTTTATCTGACAACCCTAGATATGGGATATAAATATGGGTAAATAAATTAATAAAGTTAAATGTAGTCTAAATCAGTAAAACCCTAATAAAACAAAAATAATATCACTAAAATTCCAGTACTAAAATTCTCAGTTCAATATATGGTTGGGGTAGGAGAAAACCAGAAGGAATTAAGAGATGGCTAAGGAAATTGTCGTATTCAGGAAGAAAATGTAGAAGTGATAATAAGTCAGAGGCAACCACAGAAGAATAAATACAGAATGCACAAGTTTCATATCAGCAGAAGAAAATATGATCTGTCCAGTGGAAGCTAGGAAAAGAAAAAATAGAAACGATACAAAAGGATAGTAAACAGAAAACAGGAACTAAAATCACTGAAATAAGTCTCAATGTGACAGTAATTACAGTAAGCTTGATACTCTAAATTAGGTTAAATTCACCAATCAAAAGACAGACTCTCAGAATGGTTTTTTTCTTAAATCAAATAATATATTGCCCAGAAAAGAATAAATTCTAACAGAAAAATATAAAATGTTGGAAAATAAAGGGGCTGAAGAAGATATTAAAGTAGGAGTGGTAATTTTGATATGAGATATAATAGATTTTAAGGCAAAAAACCTCATAAGGAGAAAAATCTATTTCCTAGTAAAATGAATAATACATCAATAATACACAAAGATTATATGCACATATAAAGCTAAAGATAAAGATAGCTCCAAAATATACAAATTAACAACCGATATATTATTAAAAAAATAGGCAAGTGAATAATTTTCATTGGAGATTTTGAAAAACCCTTCTCAGAAATTGATATATCAAGCAGAAAAATATTACTACAACTAAAGGTTAAAATTTACGGTTAAAAATTATGAGATATTTACATGTGAATTGTATTACATATCAAAACCCATTGAGCACAGCTAAAGTAGTACTTAGAGAAAATTTGTTGCTTTAAATACATTTATCAGACCACAAATAAAGTAGGCAGTCTAATTAAGAATCTTGGAGAAAATAGCAAAAAACCCAAAAGAAAAATAAGAAAGATGAAAATAATACAAAAAATTATCAGCAGAAATCAATAAAATATACAGCACTCAAAACAATAGAAAATATTAAATTGGTTTTTTAAAAACATTAATAAAATTGACAAACCCATCAAGACTTACAAAGGAACAAAGAGAAAATTATAAGCAAAATGCAGGATAAAAAGAAGATATAATTACAACAAAGATTAAAATAACTTTTTAAATTATAACCAATCTATTTGACAATAAAGGATAATGTTTTGGAAAGAATACATAATGCCAATGTGGTAAAAGACAAACTAGAAATAAAATAAGCATAAAAGGAGTATAAATTATATAATTAAAGACTACCCTTGCTCCTCTTGCCTAGTTCAACCACCAAGAAAAACCTCAGGCTAAGATGGCTTTAAGGAGAGGCCAATACAATCTTTTTTTTTTTTTTGTCCTTTTTGAGACCAGCCGCACCGTGCTCAGCCAGTGAGCGCACCGGTCATCCCTATATAGGATCCGAACCTGTGGCGGGAGCGCTGCTGCGTTCCCAGCGCCGCACTCTCCCGAGTGCGCCACAGGCTCGGCCCCCAATACAATCTTAAGAAACTGTTAAACTCTGTATTATACAGGACGTTCTAGAAATTAGAAAGAGTGAACACTGTTCAACTCATTTTATGAGTCTTACGTATCTGTGATTTCAAAGCCAGATAAGAATCTTACAGGGAAAGAAAATAAGACCGTTAAAAATAGTTATCAGAATCCAAAACTACATTAAAAAGAATATATTATACAAAAATAAATTTTTTAAAAGTTAATATACTCCACACATTAATGGACTAAGGGAGAAAATTACATGACTGTCATTAGGTTCCAAAAACCATAGTCTATGACTATTGTAAATAGGCTTGTTTTCATGATTTTTCTTCTAGTTCATTGTTGGAGTATAAAAACACTACTGATATTTGTGTGTTGATTTTGTATCCTGCAACTTTACTAAAACCATTTATCAACTCTAAGAGGTTTTTGGTAGAGATTTGGGGCTGTACTATACATAGGATCTGCAAACAGGGACAATTCGACTTCATCTTTTTCCATTTGGATGCCCTTTATTTCTTTGTCTTGCCTGATTACTCTGGCTAGTACTTCCTGTACTGTGTTGAACTGGAGTGATGAGAGTGGGCATCTTTGTCTCATTCCCATGCTCAAAGGAAAAGATTTCAACCTTTCGCCATTCAGGATGATATTGGCAGAGGGTTTGTCATATATGCCTTTTATTATGTTGAAATACTTTCCTTCTATACTTCCTTTACTAAGAGTCTTTATCATAGAGTGATGTTGAATTTTGTCAAATGCTTTTTCTGCATCTGTCGAGATAATCATATGGTTTTTGTCCTTGATTTTATTAATGTGGCATATCACATTTATTGATCTGTGTATGTTAAACTATCCTGGCATTCCTGGGATGAATCCCACTTGATCACGGTGTATAATTTTTTTGATCTGTTGCTGCATTCTGTTTGCTAATATTTTGTTGAGGATTTTTGTATCTATGTTCATCAAGGATATTGCCCTGTAATTTTCTTTTTTTGTTGAATCTTTGTCTGAGTTTAGTATTAGGGTGACACTGGCCTCATAGAGTGAGTCTGGGAGAATGGCCACTGTTTTGATTTTTTAGAGTAGTTTGAAGAGAATTGGTATTAATTCCTCTTTAAATGTTTGGTAGAATTCAGCAGTAAAGCCATCTGCTCCAGGAATTTTCTTTGTTGGAAGACTACTGATTACTGCTTCAATCTCTTTTCTTGTCATTGGTCTGTTCATGTTTTCTATTTCTTCTTGGTTTAGTCTTGGTAGTTTGTATGTGTCCAGAAGTTTGCCCATTTCCTCTAGGTTTTCAAATTTGTTGGCATATAGTTGTTCATAATAGTCTCTAATAATTCTTTGTATTTCTGTGGTATTGGTTGTTATGTCCTTTTTCATCTCTAATTTTTGTTATTTGGGTCTTCTCTCTTCTTTTTTTAGAAATTAACTTAACCAAGGAGGTGAAAGATCTCCACAAAAAGAACTGCAAGTAACTGTTGAAAGAAATTAAAGAGGACATAAAAAGATGTAAAGACATTCCTTGCTCCTAGGTTGGAAGAATTAACATTGTGAAAATTTTAATACTACTCAAAGTGATCTACAGATATAATGTAATCCCTATCAAAATACCAATGACATTCTTCACAGAAATAGAAAAAACAATCCCAAAATCCATATAGAACAACAAAAGACCCCGAATAGCCAAAGCAATCTTGACCAAAAAAATTAAAATAAAGCTGGAGGCATAACACTACCTGGCTTCAAACTATACTCAAAGTTATAGTATGGTACTGACATAAAAACAGACACTCAGACCAATGGAACAGAATAGAGAACCCAGAAATCAACCCACATAATTACAGCCAACTGATCTTCGATAAAGGCAACAAGAACATACATTGGGGAAAAGACTGCCTCTTCCATAAATGGTGTTGGGAAAACTGCATATGCATATGTAGAAGAATGAAACTAGACCTGTACCTCTTACCATATACCAAAATCAACTCAAAATGGATTAAAGACTTAAATATAAGACCAGAAACTATAAAACTCCTAAAAGAAAATACACTTCAGGAAGTAGGACTGGGCAAAGGCTTTATGAACATGACCCCCAAAGCACAGGCAACAAAAGGAAAAATAAATAAATGGGATTATATCAAACTCCAAGGCTTCTGCACAGCAAAAGAAACAATTAACAAAGCAAAAAGACAACCTACAGAGTGAGAGAAAATATTTGCAAACTATGCATCTGACAAAGGATTAATATCCAGAATATACAAGGAACTCAAACAACTTAACAGTAAAAAAACCATATAACCCAATTAAGAAATAGGCAAAGGAACCAAATAGGCATTTCTCAAAGGAAGATACACAAATAGCCAACAGACACATGAAAAAATGCTCAACATCACTCAGCATCAGAGAAATGCAAATCAAAACCACATTAAGATACCATCTCACCCCAGTTAGACTGGCTATCATCAAAAAGACAGAACAACAAATGCCGTCAAGGATGCGGGGAAAGGGGAACACTCCTACACTGTTGGTGGAACTGTAAATTGGTGCAGCCATTATGGAAAACAGTTAGGAGATTCCTTAAACAACTTCAAACAGAACTGCCATACAATCTAACGATTCCACTGCTGCATATATACTCAAAGGAATAGAAAGCATCATGTTGAAGAGATACCCGCAACCTCATGTTTAATGGAGCTCTATGTACAATAGCCAAGAGTCAGAACCAACCTAATGTTCACCATCAGATGACTGGATAAGGAAAATGTGGTATATATACACAATGGAATATTACTCTGCCATAAAAAAGAATGAAATATTGCCATTCACAGCAACATGGATGAACTTAGAAAAAAATCATATTAAGTGAAATAAGCCAGGCACAGAAAGAGAAACACCATATGTTCTCACTCATAAGTGGGAGCTAAAATAATAAACACAAAAATAAAAGAAAGAAAGATACAACATTCACAATAATACATTGAACTTTCAAAAGGACAACTGAGATTATTAGAAGTAGGAAGGGAGGGGGAAGGGAGAAATGGGTAAAGGGCCACAAACAGCAATGACAGTGTATATTATTGAATACAACAATTATTCTTATTTGAGCATCACATATTGCTCACGAGTATTGATATTCAACTCTGTACCTCACAGATATGTACCATCAACTATGTTTCAATAAAAAAATAATAATAATAATTAGTTTTAAAAAATCCTAGACTTCTCAGCCCCCAAAACTGTGAGAAATAAATGTTCTTTATAAGCTACCCAGTCTATGGTGTTTTGTTATAGCAGTCCAAACAGACTAAGACATATAATAAGAAGTTACAAAGCTCAATAGCATTCTTTAAACCAGAAGTAACTAGAAAATGCAATAAAAAATAATATGCCATTCATGATTGCCACAAAAACTAAGAATTGTCTAATCAAAGAATGTCTAATACATCTACTGAAGAGCACAAAAGATTTGAATAGACATCCCACATGCTTGGATGGGGACATCTCACAGTATAAGGATGTAGATGCTCCTCCAAATAATCTAAAATGCCCTGTACTCACAATTAAATCTCCAAGAGGGGGTTTTAAAGGGCTTAATTAATTTATATAGAAATGTACAGGAAAAAATAAAGGATCATAACTAGTTAAACTATTTTGAAATTGCCCAGCTACCTATTAAGACATACTACAAAGCCATAACAATACGAACAGTCTATTGCTGGCTCAGTGAAAAGCCTGAGAAACAAGATCTGTAGCAAAATGCCATATGTGTACATTGAAAAAAACCTTAACAGATAAACAACTTTACACATTTTAAAAGAGCATATAGAAATGCCCATGGTTCAGGGAAAAGGTGTTGGAGTAGTTGAGGAAACAAAATGGAATAAATAAAACAAGAGAAGGGCCCTGAAAGACAAATAATGACAATGTTCATGGACTGAGGAGTTTGATAAATTCAACCCCCTGGACCTGAGGTCTAGAAAAGAGGGAAAAAGAGAAAAAAGAAAAATATGTACATGAACAAAAACACTGTATAGGGCAAGAATATGCACCAAAAGCATTAGAAAAGGTACCCCTGGGGGAAGTGGAAGTACAGATTAGTGATATGAGAGAAAATGGTAACATTAAATGAGAGAAGTTATGCACACACCAATGGTAAGGAGGTTTTGAATTGAGGAGAAAAACTTAACTCTGCATCGGAAGTTCAAAGAAAAGGAAAAATAAAGAAATAGTAAAAGACAATTCCCAAAGTAGAAGACTTTAGGTCTTCCAAACCAAGAACTAAGTTTGATGTTAGAGGAAGGGTCTGGGGAGGCCTGATAGCCAGCCTCAATCCACTCTGTCCTCTTACCAAGATTTTTACTCTGCCACAGAAAGAACTCAAGAGCAGAGTCACAGTAGAAGGTGATAACAGGTTTAATATCATGAATAAGAGATAGAAATTTAACAGGAAGAGTGTAGCATAGCTCCAGAGACTGAGCACGGACCACACCAAGTCTAATACAAAAGTAAGAAATACATACTTAAAGTTTAGTACAGAGTGCAGGCTCAAGAGAGTGAAGCACTTGCTAAAAGTAAGTTTAACACAAAGGTAAAGCATACACACCTCAGCCAATGAAGTGTGGGTTGGCTGCAGGAAAAAGAGAAACAACGCTGCCTTAAGCCAGCATTCAGCTTTTATACTTTCACTATCTAATACATATTCATGCTATCTAATGAGTATTCAATTAAGGGGGGCTCCCAGTTATGCAGCAGTCTTGCATGTGCTCAGTAGGTCTCTCTTTGGAGCATGTTCATAGGTCAAATCCTATCACATGTAGTGAACACATGCAAGAATATTCTATGCTCTTTAGCACCTCTAGTTGAAGGTCATTCAAGGGATAAATTCTACTGAGCATGCTTGGCTACTAGGATTATATAACCCTTCTCTGCTGAGCATACCCAGTCACTGGATTTACATAAGCCAGCCCCTTGTGGTCTCAATTTCCCCATGTTGGTAATGAAAATAGGTCTAACAAGCAACAGTAACTTTTCTCTAGGGGAGGGCCTAAAGAAGGGGCCTGAGACCTTGGGAAGCAGCTTAAAACTCAGAGGTGTGTCCTGTAACCCAAACCCATGAAACCAAGCACCTCCTACCTCAAGTTGACTGAAAATAAACATCAATGAACTCAATAATAAATAATGAATAACTAGTAAATAATTTACATATCATAGTCTTAAGAAGAATTCTTTTTAATCCTAGATGCTGCCAAAGAGGAGAAAAATAGATAATACACAGAGCAATAAAAATAATATTAAAAGGAGACTTCTTATAAGCAACATTAAATGCAAGAAAACAATGAAGAAATAACTCAAATATTATCTTAAAGGTTATTTATTAAGGTTAATGTTATTCAATGAAGGTTAAATATAAATCAGATAAACTGTTTTGAACCTAAAGTTTTATACCCAGCCAAACAATCATTCAGATGTGAAAAGCATTTTCAGACATTCATGGATTCAGAAAACTTTCCATCTACAAAGCTCTAAATAACGGCCTGAGGATGGACTCCAGATCAGAGGAAAAATTAATCCCAAAAGAAATATGTTGCTAATTATAGACATGAATGGAATAATATCTTTAAATATCGATTATAAAAATTTACAGGTAACCACAGAATAAAAATGAAACTAAGCAAACTTTATCAATACAACATAGAGTAGAAAAGAGAAACACAAAAAATACAGTAAGAAAATACTGTAAATAAAAACATAAAATAAGATGGCAGGAATGAGTTTAAATATTTCAGAAATTAAAATAATTTCGTAAATTAAAATCTTTAAAAGTCAAGGAATCTGAGATTATGTTTAAAAAAAATAGAAAGGTATCTAGGGAATAGAAAAATTATACTCTCCACCATCCCACCCCGCCCCCAACCCTGCCCCAAGGGAGGAAAGTTTTGAGGCAAATAAACATGCTCAGCTCCGTGAAAATGCAAAACAACAAACAATATTTTGTTTTTCACCTGTCATATGGGCACATATTTTAAAGTATAGACAATATCAAGTACTAATAAGGAAGTGGAGTGAGGGGTCACCTCATGTTGCTGGAGTGGGGGCTGTGACACCACACTAAAGAGCCATTGACAGACTCCAGTAAGACTGCAAGTGTCTGTATTCCACAATTTAGAGACTCCATTTGCTAATAGACACAGAGAGAAACTCTTCCCTATGTTATCAGGGATGTGGAATGGTACAGCCAGTCTAGAGAAACATCTAGTAATACTCAGACAAGGAGGTGCTTTGCAGCATTGTTTGTAATAGTAGAAAATGGGAAACTACATAAATGTCTATCAATAAATAAATATATACATTAAATGTGGTGTGTAATTATATGATAGAATTCAATACAGCAGTTAACAGAAAAAGAACAAATTCTACATACACAAACAGTTGGATTTTTAAAACACAGTGTGAGTTTAAAATAAAATGTGCAGAATGCTATATATAGTATGACATCATGTGTATAAATTTAAAACCACAAAAATCCTAACATATACTGTTTAGGGACAACTGCATGCATGGAAAAGCATAAGTAATAGACAGGAAAAGCACCCACCAAACTCGTGATAGTGGATGCTTCAGGAAAGTCTGAGGGAGAAGACAGTGCTGGTTGAGACCTACAGCTCTATCTGTGATATTTTATTTCTTAAAAAAAAAAGAGGAAGAAAATGTCAACAGTTATTAGTTCTTAGTTGTGTGAATATATGTGCTCTTTATATCTTGTACTCTTCCATTTAAAAAGCAAAGCTTGTCAAAAGAAAAATACGAATAAGGCAAGCGACAAAGAAAACAGGTATAAAAGTATAAATATCAGAAAACATAGAATACTGGACCAAAAAGAAAAAAGTACATTAAAAGGGACAAAGAGGGATGTTTTGGACTGATAATGGAGACCTACAAGACATGAAAGCATTCATCTTTACACATTTAACACAAAGCTTAAAATACATAAAACAAAAAGAGAAGTAGACAAATCTATAATCAAAATTGGTGGCTTTAACACTTTTCACTCAAAAACCAACAAATCGAGTAGAGAAAAATAAGCAGGAGTACAGATGATTAACAACCATGCTGTAATAGCTATAAATCGAACTTAATACTCAACAAACTAACAATACCCATTTCCCCCAAACATACATGAACCATTTGGGGAAATTAACTATACTACAGAAAAATTGTTCAAAATTCCCAAAATTAAAAATCACATGGATCTCATTCACTCGTTTAGTGGTTCCTGGAAAAGCAAAGTGAAGAAAAATAGAAGGTGCAGGAGAGAGAGTAGGAAATAGTTGTGCCCTAACCTAACGTGGGTGCCTGTGAGTCCCAGGAAGAAAGTCTGACGCTGTACACAAACCCATCCCTACTCCCAGTGAGTCCTCTCTGGGCACCTACACCGTGCTAGCTGCTGGGGACACACTATGAACATGACAGTCCCTGCCTCCGGGGAGTCCACAGTGTAGAGCAGGAGGAGAAGGCAATGCCCGAGTGGTGTAGGTGCCAAGAAAGTAGTCGCCCCATTCCCTGAGACCGAAGACAAGGAAGCAATCTATAAACTCTGTTTTCACCCACACAGACAGCTCGAAATAAATACCAGGAGTGTGCCTCAACACCGCTTCCCTGGATCTTATTTAATATCCAAATACCTCTAGGAAGAAAGCAGAAAAGTTCCCGAACTCTTGATGAAAGTTAGCTTTTCTAAGGGAGGGGGGTGGAGGCAGAAGGGAGCAGGAGCAGGAGCAGGAGCAGGAGCACCAGCACCAGCATGAGCACGAGCACGAGCATAAGCACCAGCACCAGCAACAGCAACAGCATGAGCACCAGCAACAGCATGAGCACGAACACTAGCACCAGCAACAGCATGAGCACCAGCAATAGCATGAGCACGAGCACCAGCACCAGCAACAGCATAAGCACCGGCACCAGCACCAGCAACAGCATGAGCACCAACAACAGCATGAGCACGAGCACCAGCATGAGCATGAGCACGAGCACCAGCACGAGCACCAGCACCAGCAACAGCAACAGCATGAGCACCAGCACCAGCATGAGCACCAGCAACAGCATGAGCACGAGCACCAGCACCAGCAACAGCATGAGCACCAGCACCAGCAACAGCATGAGCACGAGCACCAGCACCAGCACCAGCACCAGCAACAGCATGAGCACGAGCACCAGCACCAGCAACAGCATGAGCACGAGCACCAGCAACAGCACCAGCAGGTGGGAGGAAGGGGAAAGAGGGGAGATGTGGGCAGAGGGAGGAGGTAGAAAGGACCGGGCAGGACATGGAAAGCCAAAACCCACGGTGCCAGCTACCCAGGGCTGATACTGCTCAGAAGGCGAGCTTCAAATCATTCTGCAAATAACAGCTTATGTCTATCACTTCCAGAACAAAAACATACATTGGGGAAAAGACCGCCTCTTCTATAAATGTGCTGGGAAAGTTGGACATCCATATGTAGAAGAATGAAACTACTGGCACCTCTCACCATATACTAAAATCAACTCAACATGGATTAAAGACTTGAGTATAAGACCTGAAACTGTAAAAGTACTAAGGGAAAATATAGGTGGAACACTTCAGCAACTAGGTCTGGGCACCAACTTTATGAACATGAGCCCAAAAACACAAGCAACAAAAGAAAAAATAAACAAATGGCACTATATCAAACTAAAAAGCTTCTGCACAGCAAAGTGAAAAGACACCCTGCAGAGTGGGAGAAAATTTTTGCTAACTACGCACCTGACAAGGGATTCATATCCATAATATACAAGGAACTCAAGCAATTATACAGTAAAAAAACAAATAACCCAATTAAAAAATGGGCAAAGGAGCTGAATAGACATTTTTCAAAGGAAGTCATACAGATGGCCAATAGGTGCATGAAAAAATGCTCAACATCACTAGTCATCAGGGAAAAGCAAATTAAAACCACATTGAGATATCATCTCGCCCCAGTTAGGCTGCCAATAATCAAAAAGACAGAGAATAACAAATGCTGGCGAGGATGTGGAGAGAAGGGAACACTCCTACACTGTTGGTGGGACTGTAAATTAGTACAGCCAGTATGGAAAACAGTAACAGGAGGTTCCTCAAACAACTACAGATAGATCCTCCATATGACTCTGCAATCCCACTTCTAAGTAAATACCCAAAGGAATGGAAATCATCATGTCAAAGAGATACCTGCACTCCCATGGTCATCTCGGCTCTGTTCACAATAGCCAAGATGTGGAACCAACCTAAATGTCCATTGATGGATGACTGGATAAGGAAACTGTGGTATGTATACACCATGGAATACTACTCTGCCATAAAAAAGAATGAAATACTCTCATTTGCAACAACATGGATGAGTCTGGAGAAACTTCTGTTGAGTGAAATAAGCAAAGCACAGAGGGATAAATACCATATATACTCTCACGAGTGGGAGCTAAGAGAGAAAGAAGAAAGGAAAGAAAGACCACAGTGGTTCATTGGACTTGCAGAGGGAGAGAGCACACCTAGGGATACAAAGTGGAGTGGGAAAAGGGGGATAGGGAGGGAGGTTGGAGATATTTAAGGGAATAATTGGGTGGGGGACATGGGGTATAATCACAATTTGTGGAAATGGACATGCTGCCAGTATGGATCTCGCCATCACATCTTAGGCACGAGTGGTGACAATTTGCTTTGTACCCCATGAATATTCATAACCAGTAAAAACAGAACAAAACATTTTTTTTAAAAAAAGAAGTGATTTTTCTGTTTCTGGTGTACAATAGAGAAAAAGAAAAGGGATGACGAAAAAAGGAAGGAGGGAAGAAGGGAAGGAAGGAAGGGAGGAAGGAAGGAGCCGATTTATTGATACCCTGACAGGAAAGAAACATAAAGGTTTGGATTGGGCTCCACCCACACCACTTCCCACTTTCTCTTTTCCTGTTTGGGAGAATATTCTGAGAAAACGTACCTGTAGTCAGCTAACAATTTTGGTTGTGCTCTGCATGTCCTCGGTGTCTGAAATATTCTCTCATCGCATTTTGACTAGTTTGAGAATCCCAAACACCTCACCACGTTCTAAGAGTCTGAGGCAGATGTGATGGGAAGAGCCATGCTTTGTGGCCCTGGAAAGGACACCAAGCAATTTCTGGAATGAAGGAGGGTAGTCCATCCCTCAGTTCTGTGAGTTTCTACTCCATATTCGAGTTTGCTGGCAAGCCGTGAGAGCGCGTGGCTTGGCGCCCGCCTGGTTCCTCACATGGATCTGTCACTGAGTAGGCAGATGGAACCAGTGGAGAAAGGAGTGAAGCACACTCTGCGGCAGCCTAGACCGCCTTGGCTCCCAGGAAGCCTGTGACACTAAGGCCTTTGCCCCTGAGACTTGAGTCCTGCATCAGAGACACACATCACTGAGGGACCGAGTTGTCGAGCTGATCTGGTGAGAGACAGCATGAGTTTAGTAGGGCCTCAGCCCCTCTGGGACGACTTCACTTGAGGTCACATTCAGGCTTCAAGTCAGGCTAAAGAATTATCTTGGTCATTGAGATCTCAGAAGGAAGCAGTGGGTGGAACTGGAGGAGATTCCGAAGGGGCTGGGGGTCTTTAAGTGTTTCTCCATGGTCACGTTTTTTCGATATGGCATCACATGCTTTGATAAGGAACAGCCCAGGAGGCACCAGGGCAGTGAACTCATCTTGCCCTCCAGCTGCCTTTTCAGCAGAACTTTCATTTTATTCTAGCAAAGCAACATTATATACATTTAGCTAAGGTATTTCTCTTCCAATGGAGCTAAATGCCTTATCATAGACAAGATCCACCCATCTAATTTGAGAGAAGGTCAATGAGTAGAGAAGAGCTTAAATGGTAATAAAATTATGGGAGAAACGGATTAAAGTCATGCACGTGTGCAGTTATGAACCAAAATTAAAAAAAAAAAAAAAAAAAAAAAGAAACCTCTCCTTGGAATGAAACCAAATGATCGCCTGGATCCTAAAGTGAAGTGATATTGTTCCAATTTTTCCTTTATCAGACAAAAGAAAAAGTCTTTCCATGTAGCCTTTTGACATAGAGCTAATTTAAAGAAGATTTGGGAGTATGATGCAGGATCAGATGCCTTTGCAAATGCCTTGCTGTTTTCATTTGAAATCTCTCATTTATGCTCAAATTTCCAATTGGAAATTTAATGACTTTTTCTTTAAGGAAAGTTGGAAAGCTGGGTTGGTTTAAATACACATCTCCCAAAGGTAAAAGATCAGACATCATTATAAAAATAGAAAATATTCCCATTGTCCTTTTGAGATGTTTCTCCTAGAAGACACGAGGATGTTTCTGAACAGCATATGCGTTTTGGTAAAACAAAGTTGAAAAGTATGTGAAACTCTTGACTTTGGAACTACTTCCTGAGTTGTGTCAAGTTTTGTGGCTGCCTGGGGTAACCAAGACCATTCTACGAGTATTTGTGGCAATAAACTCATCGGAAAATACCCCAGTAACAGAAACATTCATAGTCTGCTGCCTGGTGATTCTTACTTCAGTGTAGGGCCAGTCCTTTACCCTCTGGGCCTTAGTGTCCCTCCCTGTCACCTGAGGAGGCTGGCCTCCATAACCTTTAGGGGCTCTTCAGACATGGATATTCTCTGAGGTTTTGGCTCATTAACATACAAAACGGGTTTTGCATTCAGCTCCTAGAGAAGATATTTTTAACTAGCAAAATATCGGATTGCTGAATAATTCCTAAAATCAGACAAGGATCATCCAGTGCAATCAAGTAATGACCTATTTTCCACAAGGTGCCCAAACTGACCTGAAATGAGCTGTTTCTCTGCCTCTGTCCCACCCTGCCCTAGATGAGCCAAATTCAAAGACCTGATTACGTGGAAGAACAAATAAAATGATGCCCTTCTATAATATTAGAAAACAAGCTAAGAATTGCTTCCTCATGGCAACTCAGTGCACGGCCATGTCTTTGCTGAAAATACAAATGTAGGAAGCATCTTGATCACCTTTCAACCTGAGAGCAGCCTGAGCAGTTTAACCTTCCCTGAAAGCCTTTAGAGTCTAGGACTCTATCTTGTTCCCCCTCTGCATGTCCAGCTTCTACGTCAGGGCCTGACAAAATGCAGATAATTGAATAAATGAGATAGTTGAAATGACCAATCTAGATGCTTGGTTGCAGGGGCTGCTTCAACATGTGTATAGAGGAGAAGCAGGGGCAGAAATCTGTTAAAAAGACAGGGTGGCAGCTAAGGGAGTTGTCTGGGAGCTGCAATTGCTGAGCAAGGACACTGAATTTACTGAGACTATAATTTGTTTACTTATTTATTATTTGATTAATTTATTTACTTAGACTGTACTTAGGTTGGCTTGAGGGGGAAACACTGATGGGAATTTGGGAAGCCCTCTTCCCAAGCCACCCCCTAATGCCACGCAGGGCGATTGATACATGATGTCTGAGGACTTTTCCACAGGGTGTCCCATCCAGAGGCATCCAGGATAGAGGAGCAATGTGCACAGCTTCAGACCTCGCAGTTACTGCACTACTTGTAGGAAGGACACGTCCCAGGTGTGACTGTGTGTGCACGTGCTCCTTGCACAAGGGTACCAGAGCACAGTGTTTCCTCAGGGGGGCAGGGTAGAATAGGGACAGGACACGGGCTTTAGAGGTGGACAGGGCTGGGTTTTTATCCTGAGGGTGTGGGGTTGTGCTAAAGAACCTTATGACATTGACAGGCCTTAATCTCTCATCTATGAAGAAGGGACGCCCCTACCTCCCTCACAGGCTTGTACCTAGCCCTCCACACGTGGCTGCAACTTACACAGCTCCTTCACCTCTATGTTACACAAGCCTGTTTCACTCGGGCCTCTGCAGGCCCTCGTGGCAGGCTCTGTTCTCCCCCTCCAAACACAAGGAACACATTTTCTTTGTTCTCCTGAAACAGCCAAATAAGTTCATGCAGATGACCCCTGACCTTACCCTGGAGTGGAGTCAGAGGTCATCACACACATGAAGGCACTGTGCGCAGAAGCAGGGAAGAGTTAGCGCTGGTCGGAGGAGTCTGGGGCAAATGTTAGGACAGAATAGACAGGACATCAAATCGGTTTTGCCATTCAGACACCAAGGATCCTTGAGTCCTGACAAACCTGGCCTTTTCAGACCCTGCCAATGATGACTGGGGTTGGGAGAGTCAGGTTAAATTTCCTGACCTACTTGTCCCTGCCTGACTAGAGCCATTTCTCACTCAAACCGTGAGTCCCAGTGAGGCATCGTTGACGTGTCTGCACAGGTATGTGTGTGTGCAAGCACACACGTGCCAGCAGACACACATACATGTGTGCACATAGATGGGACAAGCATGACAGCTTCTCGGGCCAAAGCTGGTTTTAAACTGTTAGCAAAAAGGAGGAAAACGCAGCAAAGATAACCTGAAACATATTTGCACATAGTGATTATTTCAAAATGGAAACAGAAAACCCGCTTCAAATATGAGAAACACCTTTATGAAATAAGAGCTTAAAAAAACCTCGATTTTTCAAAAAAAAAATAATTCCCTGATAAACTGACTAATGGGAATATTAAAGCCATAAAGCATGGCAAAATACTAAAACGTTAGGCACATAATATGGTTAGAATATATCCACACAATATACCAATGTCAAGCGCATAATGTCTCTAATTACCTTTACCATGTACAAATCTAACATTAAAGTCAATACTTGCATAATCTCTCTCTTCAGCTGTACTTTCACTTTGTGAGGCACTTTCTCATGTGGCATCTAGCAACCCTCTTTTGTAGGTCCTCCGGAATGTCAGCTGATTGAATGAATCTGAATGTGAAATGGACGCAGTATCCTCATAAGCATTCACACGTAACATTTGAACTTGGAGGCCAAAATAAGGTTACATCGACTAGGAAAACCTTTGGGGCTTGGATCTTCACGACCTATTCCAGTCTTCTAGCATCAAGCGGCAGCATCGTGTTCTCCCAGAAAAGTCAGCTAATTTTAAAGAAAACTCATCTTTTTACCAGGCCTGTGAGAGATATTGATACACCTAGGTTCTAACATCTGCTGTGAGAAAGATTAAGAACAAGATCCTAATTTCTGGTGCACTCTTGATGTTGGAAAAATATCAGCTAGCGAGCATTATTAGCTATCTTCAAGTTGACAAGAACGCGGGATTAAGTTTCTTTAAGGCAATTACACTTTTGATGACCCCTCTGCATATAAAACATGTTAGCTAATGGGGGTGCAGAGGGGCAGGCTTAAGTGTTTGATCAGGAAATCCTGCGTGAGCATATTGGATGGAAATTTGATTAGTAGCCTTAGTGACGGGCGATCAGATCCTTTGGGTCTGCACAATCAGATCTGGCAGGACTTGCCTTCTTGCCTCTTTGAAGGAGGCGAACATTTGTACAGAATCAAGACAGTGCTGGGTCCTTGATTTTTTTTCCTGAGTCCTTTTCTTTAAGTTATTGCAGACTAAAGCCTGAGAAGTACCTTTTATTTTCTTTCAACAATATGTTAGCAGTTACCTTAATGTGGAAGAATAAAATAAAAATCGGCTTTTCCCTGAAAATCTCAGAGCAGAGGAAGCAGACATTTTTTTTTTAAGTTTAAAAAAATAGAAACGGCAGAGCCAGAGGGAGCTAAGAGAACATCACTGTAAGAATAAATGGTAAAAGCTGACACTCTCCGGCACTATCGCACATGAAGCATTGTTGCAATGGTTCTCAAACAGTTCTTACAAGGACCTTATTTTACAGAGAAATTCACAGTACAGTGAAGCAGCCAAAGGTCACATTGTCAGGATTTGAGCCTGGGCAGTTGGGCTCCTGATCCAGGCTCTTGACCCCTCCACACTTCTGCCTACCCCACATCGTAAGTGGGAAACTGAGTTCCAGAGAGAAGATAACGACTTTCCCAAAAGTGGGTTAGCTGTGACTAAAACCACCGTCTTCTTTGCTCCTCATCCAAGGTTCTTCTCCTGGCCTTGAAACTTCACCTTCCTCCACCAGCCTGGCCACAAGAGTCTGTTCTCCGTGCTCCGCATCCATCATCATGCAATTTTTAAAACTAATATAATTTCTATTTTACACACAAGAGAAGCTGTGATCTTGAAGAGGTTAGGTAACACACCCACAGTCGTACAGCAAGAAACAAAAAAGGAGTCTGATCTCACATCCATCTTCTTCCAGAATCCATGCTGCTTCCTATCTTCTCTCTGAGAAAAAAAAAAAAATAGGCTGAGAAACGAGAAGGAAAGAATAACCCCAGAAATTTTGGGGGGCCAAATAAGAGTTCAAGCAGTGAATTTACATTGTGCAAATTTGTTAATGCATTTGTTTTAGCACAAGGAACAGGGTCCAATTTTCATATTAGGTGTATTTAGTTAAAGCAACAGGTATTTTCCATGTGCCCGATCTTCAATCAGCAAAGTGAGGCCCGGCATTAGCAAGCAGTCATGGACAGGTCCAGCCTTTAAAAGATGCATTGGGTTTTTTTGTTTTTTTAAAAAAGAAAAAAAAAAAACTACAGTCACCCACACACATGCACACACACACGTGTGCACAGTACATATACATACACACACTGTACAGTCTATGCAAATTCTTCTCTCTCCTTTTTTTTTTTTTTTTTAACAAGGAATGGAATATCCCCAGGTCCCCCTTTCCGTGTGAACCATAAAACATAGATACATTTACAAAGGAAATGAAACAAAACAATCTTGAAATCTCTCACCAGAAAAAGTGATCAAGGTAGGTTCTGGCATCAGATTGACCCTGAGTCACAGAAAAGTCAATTAATTGTGATGGCCATAAAGGATTGATTATTCTGAGAAATCTACAACATGATTTCAGCCCCGCAGCCTGACAAGGGGACTCACATCAAATGCAACAGCCTTTTCTGAGGGAGCTACCACAGGGGTGGGAGACCCACCAGCACACCAACTCACCTCTGACAGCGTGGCCCCAACAGGCAGGGAGGTCAGCATCTGCCCTTCCTCAGCTGGGAGGCTGGATTCTGCCACTTAAAAATATCTTGCTTCTTGCAAGTTCATAATCATGCGAGTGGAACATATTTTTAAAACATAATACAATACTAAAATTAAAACAGCAACTTGTATTTTTTGCAAGTGCAGGAAGACACATACATACATATGTTGATCTCTGTCCAAATGAATCAAATTAGTTTTCTTGAGGTTTCAATGTTTCGCTTTCCTTTGGAATTTTTTACCTATTATAAAAATAATTCACAGAAGAGTAGAAGAAAAAAACTTTCCTAGTCCTACCACCCAGAAAAAACCACCATTAACATTAATAGTACATTTTATTCCAGACATTTTCAGTCTAATATATAATTATAATCATTGGACATCATCAAAATTGCTACACTAATTTTTGAAAAAGCATAGTTGATATTTTTCTGATTATAAAACTAATATAAACCCTTAGAGAAAGTTCAGGGTAAGTAAACAGAGAAGTATAGAGAAGAAAATTAAAATTCCCTATAGACTACCCTTCAACAAGAAACCCTCTTCATGAGAATCGCTGGGCTCTGACCGGCTCCCCTTTCCAGCCTTAGGTCCTCAGCTCCAGGACCCCACTGTCCTGTCTCTGTGTCCTGGGACAGGGGACAAGGGGGCTGTCCTTGCATTATGTTCCAAATGCCTCCACCCAAGTCCAGGCTGTGAGCCCCTCAGTCCTGGGGCCACACGCCCCCGCAGTTGTTCGTCTTCTTGGCTACCTTATGTCAAAATACTCATATTTAGTTCTGACCTATTAACTAATGTCCTTTGCCGGACACCCACTGCCGCACCCCATTTCAAATGTTATGGTCTTAATTACAGCGGATGATTATTGAATGACCAAACGGGAGGGCAGGCCCTGATCACACACAGGAGGCCCAGCCCCTCTCTTACAAAATGGGACTTTTTTTTTTTTTTAACACCATCCAATGATGTCACCCATTTGCGGTTTCTCTGGGACTTTATTAAAATGTTTGTGACGGAGCCAATGTAAACCATCTTAAATCCAACACAGAGCTGAAAGGACTGATTTTAGGGAATGCAAAGATATGGATCATTGGGCCTGTCGAAGCCCCATCTTGAGCCAATTATTGGTGTCATCTTGAGCCAATTTAATCAATCCAAGAGGGATTGGGGGGTGGAAGGGGGCACAGGCAGGGGTTGCGAGCGTTGGTCAAACATGCTGGCTCAATGCTTGTGTCGTGAAAGCTACGGAGCCCCAGCTTTCTGGATTTCAGCTGCTGCTCTAACATGCACTTTCACAGCAGGATACTCTCTCGTGCCAGATTCAGCCACATGATTGGGTTTGTTTGAAATTGCTGAGCAGTGCCAGCCTAGGTTTGAAAGATTAAAGCCCAGAAAGGCTTAAAGGTCACTTCTCATTTGGGGACAATGTCAGGGAAGAGACCCCCACAGACACCACTGACATCTGAGCCATTTAGGGGACCCAGGGAAAACAGCCCTTCCAGCTCTCTCACCCCAAACATGCTGCATCCAGAAAGGGTCAGAAAGGGTGGGAGACAGAACCCAGCAACTAACAGCTTTGAGTATTTATTTGTTGTTGAATTTTTCTTTCTTTTTTTTAATTGGGTATCCAGAATTACGTATTGTAATGTGGATGTTTTTCTCCCTTTAAAAAAATAACTAGAAAAAAAAAGACCCAGAGTCACCATTACTGGAAGTATTTGGCCATGTCAAGAGCTAAAGTAACATCAGTTTCAATTTTTACACACTCTGTGCCTTAAATGGGTGACACAAATACAGGCAAGACACAAATAGAAAATTCTATTAGATATTTTCTTTACAGGAAACGGTAGATATATGTGGTGCATAATTATTACTTATCTATATATTTATGTATATTTCTCTGTGCTTCAAAAAGGATGTAAGGGTGGTACCCAGACCTGGCATATTTGATTAGCTGCCTCACCCTCTCTGCGGGGCTCTCCTCCCCATTTGATTTCAAAGGACTGCTCCTCTTCTGTCCCCTAGGGCAGCTCTTTACATTTTTCTGATGTAAAAAGGGTCTAGGCCTTCTACTGTGTACACTTTGTGTGCTTTGAGGAATACCACGGCTATTCGTGTTGGACATAGCGCTGTGCAGGTGCAGCATGGTTTGGAATGGTGAGCGCCACAGTGAGCCTTGTCACCGTGCATCTCTGCATGAGCACGGGGCCACAGAGTGAAATGTGGGCCAACAATACAATTGTTTTCAACCCCACAAAATTGAAGAGAGAGGCTTTCTTGAGTTTTGGAACGCATGCTTGCTGTCGGTTCACAAAGGAGGTATCCAAAATCTTCAGTCAGGAACAAAAGTATATGAGTTTGACAACGGCCTCGATATTCCCAGATTTAATCACTTTGAAGAACCCTGCCTTCTCCAACATTGAATTATTTTCAGAAAACAGTGGATGTGGAATTCATCTCTTCCCATGATATGAAATCTGAAAGTTGTTTTGATTGAAACTGATTTTCCTTCTGTTTTAATTTGTTTTCAAAGACTTTGATTGTTAAACTTATAATTTCTGTAAACCTAATGGACTCCTGGGACAATACAGGAGCTTCATTACTCTGAATGTGTTCAAAACAAATCTGGAGCGAACTTTAATCATTGCAATCTCTGAGGCAAGCGTAGGAAAGGTAACTCTGGGACAGCCTGGCTCGGCCTCCAAGTCAGTATCTGCACTTCAGAACGCGTTAGTCTGTTTAGTAGCCAGGCTAATCCTACCTTTCAATTACAGAAGGAAACAGATTTTTAAATTCAAAACTCAAGGTGGGTTCTCCAAGTGCGAGGATCAAACACGCTGGTGCTTTCAACAAGCAAACGCTACTGCCTATCTCAAGGCGGAGGCCAGACGGGACTGCAGGGTTTATAAACAACACTCCGCTATTTATTGGAGCTGCCCACCCGAATCCAAATCTTCCTCTCTTCAATAGCAGTCTATTTGCCGCAGTTTAAACTGGGGTTCTGCAGCCCTGCCGGGGTCTGCAATTTATTACTCGCTGCGAGAGCTCAGACCCACAGTTTAAATGTCCCTAGCTGAAAGTTTATACCAGTCAGGACAGAAAATTATTCTCTCTGCCTAGGTTGAAGCACATTACTTCTTTATTGAATTAATTATGATAAGGATCATAACTTTAAACGAGGGGTGAGGTGCTGGCTTTCCGCTGGGATTGCTTGGAGCAATTTTCATCCAAGCATTTTTGTGGAGTTATTGAGTCTGGCAGGTCTGAACTTTGGAGAGGAGTAACTTTCTCCAGAACTTGAAAGGGGTTGGACATTGATCCAGGCAAAGCTGTACCAGATTCTATGTCTTGAGACAGGGAAATTTGCACTGCATGCTGAACAAATAACTGTGGGACCGGATGAAAGACAGCTTAGCAACTCCTCATGTGGCCTCAAACTTGGCCTTTCCCTAGCGGACCTGGCCCAGGGAGGGCAAGGGACAAAGAGGGACAAAAAGGTCCCCAGTAAGCCCATCTTCCCCTGCCACCTAATCTTCCAAGTCCAGCCTGGGATGCAGGGTTGTGCAAGCGGCATGCTGGATTCTGATGCACCGAGGATGGTGGGGGCGATGGCAAAGGACACTGGCCCCAACGTCAAACAGAGCAGGGTCCAAATGCTAGTTCTGTCACTTGCTGGTGGTGTGACATGAAGAGTGTCCCTGCCCTTCTTTGTGTCTTGCCCAGTATCTCTGGACCACTATAAGAAGTGTGTGCATCTGTGTGTATTTGCTTGTGTGTTATACATACACAGTCGTCCCTCAGTATCTGTGAGATATTGATTCCAGGACCTTCCATGGGTACCAAAATCTGTGGATGGTCAAATCCCTGATATAAAATAGTGTAGTATTTTCATATAATCTACACGTATCCTCCAGTATACTTTAAATCATCTCTAGATTACTTAGAGTACCTAATATGATGTAAAATGCTACATAAAATAGTTGTTAGTTGTTATACTGTATTGTTTAGGGAATAACGATAAGGAAAAAAGTCTGTACGTGTTCAGTACAGATGCAATTTATTTCCCTGAATAACTTTGATCCATGGTTGGTTGAATCCACGGATGCAGAACCCACGATATGGAGGCCCAACTGTGTATGTGTGTATATATGTGTATGTATGTACTATAATATATAAATATTTCATACACACATATATAAATATATATGAGGATACTTCAAAAAGTTTGTGAAAAAAATAGAATTAAAAAATAATATGAATCTTTCCATGAAGTTTTGAAATACCCTCATAGGTACACATACATATATATATGTACACGCATACATACATATACACACACCGGGCACTTAGCTGGGGCTTAATTAAAAGGGGTCATGATTACTATTGTTGTTATTATCAGGAAAATGAAAAATTCAGCCAGACCCATATCTCATATCTCTTTGAGGTAAACTCACCCCAACTCCCACCCAGGTGACAAAGTAGCGCGGTCTCTGGCTGCAGGCCCAGACCTCTACACTGCCAGCTGGATTGAACTCAAGGCCATCTTCTGCACTCCCCACCCCCAGCTCCAGGGTCAGGGGTTTTGCTGCCCAGGCTCCCAAGTGCTGTGGTGGTTCACAGATGTCTCCCAGTCCAGCCCCACCCAACTTGGATCCTGGTAGCCTTGGTAGCAGGCCTTGCCAGGGAGGAAGGGAGCGTTCCCTAGCATGTCTTCACACTCAGGGAGGTAGCCAGCTCTGGCAGATAAAGCCTGGCCTGCAGATCAGATTAGGGTGACCATATAACTCATCACCCAAGCCAGGACACTTTCAGCAGTGAAAGGATGCACTGCTAATCATTACTCTGGGTCAACATGCGTAGCCAGGACTGCCCTGGCACCCAGGATGTATGGCCACCCATTCCCAGATCATTGTTGGTCTGAGGCCATACTCCCCCACCACAGGAATGTGAGAGAACATTGCATTCACATGAACTACACTAAGTTTTCCACCTCTTCAAAATAACCTTCCCTGATGACTCTTGACCTCTCCAGGCCAGAGTGCCCTGGCAGTCCCCTGAATAGCCAGGTCCAGCTTCCAGCCACGCATCCATTACACCGTGTTTCCTATGTTCCTTTACTGTTTCTCACAGGTGAGGGGCTGTGGAGAAGTGGCTGATGAGCCCAGTGTCTAAGTAGTCTCTTAAGACTTAAAGAGAAGAAAACTCTGGGAGGCCTGAGAGCCCAGGCTTATCGCATCCCTCAGTCCAGACATTGGGTGCCCCAGCGTGCTCATCCGTGATCCAGCATGCTCATCCACAATCCAGAGTGCTCATGCATGACCCAGCATGGCCTCAGCAATTCTACCAAGAGCTCAGCAACTTCCACGTGGTGAGCAATTACAGTACACCTCATCCTTGCTCAGGGTCTCATGTGAATTGCCTTGTTTGATCCTCTCCGGCATCTTATCGGGAAGTGCTATCATTAGCACTGACGGATGAGGAAACTGAGGCAAGAGAAGTTAAGAAACCTGCCCAAGTTAACTCTGCTTAACAGTGCCCCAGCCAGGCTTTGAACCCTAGCAACCTGCAGATGACCCTTAGAAGCAAAGACTTTGTGTATGGGGTGGGAATGGGCTTAGGGCTCGATTCAAAACCTGTCTTCACCAGTTCCTAGTTGTGACCCTGGGCAAGTTCTCTTTTTGAATAGCTTAACTCCCAACATAGGACCTAGGCCTATTCTAGGATCAAAAGACACAATGTATGTGCAGGTATCCTATAAGGTCTGCGGCCCCAGATACAGTTTCTTTGTGAATCTGTTGCCACAGTCCCACCTGACGGTGAGTCCTCTCTACTGTGTCCCAGCAAGTGGCCTCCCAGGCTGGCCTGGAACATCCTGTCCACCGTTCTTACCCCCAGCGCCCTGCCCTCCCCAGCTCAGGGCCTGGCCTTGGGCCCCAGCCCCTCAGAAGGTCGGCTCAGCTCTGAGAGAAGAGCTCATCATCCCAGGAGCTCACATCATCAGGCCCTGGCAGACTGCACCACTTTGGAGAGGTTTTACTTCTGCTCCTTCCAAGGGGCTGTACACCTCCAACTCTGCACTCTGGAGACGTGCCTACAGTCCATCCACCAGGATTGTCCAGAAGCTAGGTCCACCAGGCAGTCAGCCTGTTAGCCTATCAAGTGCCCAATGTGTCGGGAGGCCTGGGACTCATCACCCAGCCGGCAAGCCCATGGGACATCCACGCTGAGGCCCTCTGCAAGCCGGACAGACACACTGAGACAATGGTTCTTCCTTATCTTTCCTCTCTCCCCTCAAAAGTGTGCTTTTCATCCCGCTCCACCCCATGGAGCCCACATGGTTTGGGTTATTGGAGCCCCCTCTGAAGGGAGTGGCCTACTGTTTTCATCTGTCAGAGAGAGGATGCCACAGCTGGGAGCAGGGCAAGGTCTGGGCACAGGGACAGCAAGCAGGCCTGCCCAGCATTCCCCTCACTCCCTCATACCAGACCCTGGACCCCTGGGGCCTGCCCAAGCCATGCCTCTGCACCAGGAGGGACCTTTCCTCCCCACGGGGTTAGCCAGAGGTGAGCATGGAGCAAATAGCTCCCTGCAGTGCAGGGCAGACATCGAGACAGTTACACCCCAGAGGGGACACAGGCTCAAAATATCAACAGGTTCCAGGAGGGTTTTGAGAGTTGCATGGAATGTGACAGAGTAGTGAGCATGACTGATTCTGAACAGGTGGCCTGCCCCATCTTTCAGCATCCATTCTTATTCAAGGGTCCAAGGTTATTCAAGTAAAGAATGTATCAACTTACTCACACTGAAATGTGAATGACTAAGTGTTCCTCGTTCATTACACTTCATAGACATTTTTCATAGAAAACATGTAAATAGAAATTTTCAATGCAACTCCCCAGTCACTACCTTCCCCAATATGCAAATGCACACATATTCTCTCTCTCTCTCTCACACACACACACATGAACTCTCTTCTTGCCAAGCATTTATACTATCTACACTTCATGAGAGCATCCCCCCACTTCCTTTCCCTAGTTTTCTTAAATGCATCCTTCAAAACCCAGCCCACTTTCACCTTCTCCAAGAAGCTTTCCCTACCTGCACCTGCCCCAGGCTGCATTGGGAGTTGCCCGATGGTGTGCCTTCTGCGTGCCTCTCCAGGAGAGGCCAGGGCCTGGATCTCATTCTCCATCTTAACCCTAATGCCCAGCACCAGGCTTGGCACACAGTATGTTCCTGGGGAGTGCTGGTTGAATGAATGACAATCCACATCGAGGGAGCTTCTTTCTTCCTGAATAACAAAGTCAGAGCCACACACTAGGAGCATGCTAGGAGGAGAGCCTGAGTGTGACACAGTTGTGCACTCTAACAGATGCACCCACAAGGACAAATGGGCTCCTCTCCTCTGACTGAAAGGTATTTGCCAACGTCCTAAAAATCATTTTGCCCGCAGCTGGAGAACAAAGAAGCAAACAGAATCAAGAGCTTAAAGAATGCAAAAGAACCATGTGTCTTAGCATGTCCTTGGGATCCCTGGATATGCATGACCTGAAAAATGTCAAAACTAGCCAGTAAATAAATATGCCATGCCAGGCATGGTCTCCGCAACCTCCCAGACCTACAACAGTCCCCACTCACCAGCCCACACCTCACCAGTCCCACCCAGAGGCAGGTTCTTGGCTTCTCAGACCATGCTAGTTATTATTCATGGTTTTCATGACAGCCCATGCTTCTAGCCTCCCTTTTTTTTGCCACTTGGACCTAAAGCCATAGCTCATTCCTTTCTGCCACCTCCAACTCTAGTGCCTGTTCAGGACCAGAGCCCACCCAGCATAACAGGAGCTGCCCAGGATATAGTTGCCACAAGCTGTGCTCCATGCACACGCATGCACAGCACAGGAGATCACAGGATGGGGGACCGAGAGCACTGGCTCTGGAGGTGTCCCACTTGGATTCAAGTCCTGACTCCACCCATAATTACTAGCTGAGTGACCTTGGGAAAGATACTTAACCACTCTGGGCTTCCATTTCCTCATCTGCAAAATGGAAAAAATAATCCTTCTTATCTCAAAGGGGTGGACTAAAGATTAAGTCTACCTAAAGAACTCCTATCATTGTTCAGCTAATATAAATGCTATAAATAAATGTCAGTGATCATGACCCCCACACACAGAAATCCTCACTACTGTCCTGTGACTTCTCCATAAATGATTCTCGGTCATGGGCTAGAAAGTTCCTTTCCCTGACTCTCTTACAACCTAAGGTGCCCTGAGAGTATGGGGTAAGGTGAGCACTCACAGTCATTCATTCATTCCACAAACATTTAATGAGCACCTACAATGTGCCAGGTCCTGGGGAACCAGAGATGGAACAAGGCCCAGCCCTGCCATGAGGAGCATGCATCTGGGTCAGGGTACAAGGGGGTAACTGATGGAGACATTGGTCAACGATAAGGGCCATAATGAAGCAGGGAAGCGGGGGATATTGCAGCCTCAAGAAATCAGGGAAGGCTTCTTGTAGGAGAGACCATCTAAGTACTAAAGGTTGAGTGTGAGTTAGCCATGTGAAGGCGTGAGGACGATGGGAGATGGGCCCAGGCTGCACCGCTTGAATTAATTATAACAGCCGCCACAACCCATAGCTGCCATTTATTGAGTATTTTCTCTGTGCCAGGGCCAGTGTCAAGTATTTTAGCAATATTATCTCATTGAAGCCTCACTCAGCTCTGAGTAGGGGGACAGCCTCTGCTTTGTGTTTCGTTCACAGCTGTGTCCTCATGCCTAGAAAGTGCCTAGGACTTCGGTGGTGCCAATAAATATTTGTAGAATGAATAAAGATCAAACAGACCACTGTGAAGTTGGTTCTAAAATGATCCCCATTTTACAGATGAGGAAAGTGAGGTGTACAGAAATCGAGTGACATGCTGAAGGAAGCCCCACAGCCAGTTGCGTGACAGAGCTGGGATTAGATGGAGCTCTGTCCAGTGTCGGGCTGGGACTCTCACCACAGCCCACCTCCCCATTCACTAGTCAGGCCAAGTTCACCACTGACATTCACTGAAGGTGAGACTGGCCTGCAGGGACCTCAGCACCAAAGCAGCCCCTGCCCCCATGCCTGGGAAGGACCAGGTCACAGAAAATCAAACCTAGCTCCCCTCACAGCAGGGCGCCCACTGCCCGGCCCACCCCACCCCCACAGCCGCTGGCTCAGCAGCCTGTGTTTACATTTCTCCCTCAATCTGGAGGCTGCAGATTGAAATTATCTCCCCTGTGCTGTGTCAGCCTGTCCTGAGCTTCATTCCCAGCCCCAGCACCTCCCAGCAAGCCCAAGGCAGTCACAGCTGCGGTTTGATAAAAACGGCTCTGTCCCATGGGTTTCTGATGGGTGGGGAGAAAGGGCCTCCCCCTGCCCCCCACCCTAGCTGCAGCAGAGCCTTGTCCACCAGTAGCCCTCCCTGCCTGGGGACTGAGGGGAAGTGGAGGGAAACCCCCTACCCCAGTTCCAGGGGCCTCTGAGAACCATAGAGGTGCCCACCGTAGGATCCTAGGGAAGCAGAGTCTATGGCTGACTCCTGGCCTCCACGTTGCAGCCCAGGTCACTTGGTGGGCAGGTGACTTCCAGGGAACTGAAGAGATGCAGGGCCTCCCTCATCCCTCCTAGCCATCCTCACTGTCCATGATAAAAGTACTTGCTGTGCAAACCTGGTCCTTTTCCCTCCCCTCTCTGGGCCTCAGTTACTTCAACTGTATCGTGAGGGACTGGGGTAGATGATCTTGGGTGACACGCAGGGACTTGCCTCGAGCCAGGCTCTCCTAAACTCCCTGAGGGCAGAGGCCAGACCTCTTCCTTATATGTGTGTCCAGCAGCCAGCATAATGCCTGGTCCTCAGAGGTGTTCAGGGAGTGCTGGTCGACTGAATGAATGATGAAAGGTCTGTCTATCCCCGTCCCCTGCCAATGAAGACCTTCCTTTCCAAGCCCCCAAGCCCTCATGAACCCTACCGCACCTGGAACCCACCTCAGTGCCCCCCTGACCAGCCCCTGACTCCCGGCCATATCTTGATCTATAGGTTAACCTTTCCCTATCCCTGCTGGCAGTTTGGGGTCTCAATGAAAATTGCTTACTACACTATAGGAACTCAATAAATGCTGGCTATTACTATTATTATAGTGTCAGATAAGTCATTCACACTAAGTTCTTAAAAATAAATAGAAAATGAACAGATCTCTTTTCTAGAAGTGTTCTAAGAAGGGACAACCCTGGAGAACAAATGTCTAACCAAGACAATCTCAAGTGCTACAACAGACTCTGGACTAGGTTCAGCTGTGGGAAGGAGGTAGGGCAGGCTTTTGAGCAAGGAAACTGGGTCTGGAGGCCAAGGTGCATGTCCCAGAGAGAATGGGGAGGCAGAGACACAGGGCAGGAGCTTGCAGATGGGCAGGCTGTACAGACACATCCCTATGTTGAGGGATCACGTCCTTCTCATCACCTTGGGAAAGGGTATGGGCTGGAATGCAGTCAGCACGGGGCTGAGCCACACAAACACTCTGTAGCAGGAAACCATGCTTGGCCTAGAACCAGGTCCCAAGTCTGAGGGATCTGCAAAGAGCTAAAACAAGATGAGCAAAGCATCAGCAATACAGAACAATCAGAGACAGAGTGGATTGAGTGCTAGACTGTGGCAGAGTCAGTACTGAACTCCTGCTCACACCCAAAATCCTGATAAGGACTTCTGCTCCTGGCAGTATTGTGGATTAGATACAAGAAGGAAGGAAGGAAGGAAGGAAGGAAGGAAGGAAGGAAGGAAGGAAAGGAAGGAAGGAAGGGAGGGAGGGAAGAAGGAAGGAAGGAAGGCAGCCTTCCTGGTTTAAAAAGAGTACTGGATAAAATACATCAAACATCTTCTTAAATGCAGAGCTAAACTTGGAGTACAATAAGGACTCTCCAAATGCCAGAGGTGAAGAGGAGACGGGACTCCAGCCTGGACAGTCAGTGCCACACCAGCACAGCTCTCAGGCATTTGCTGATACCAGGACCTGGAGACTCAGAGTTCATCAGCAACAGAGGAGACAAGCCCTTGGGCGTATGCATGATTGGATCCCCCACCCCACCCCACTTCTGCACAGAGAAGCTAGGGCCTTTGAAAGGCTACACCTCAATGAAAAGATAGACTAGAAAAAAATCTGCCCACCAGCAAAGGAAGACAAGTAACTTAACCATCTTAGGTTCAGATCCAAGTGGAGAAAAGGAAAATAAAAGAACAAAGACTCCACTGACACCTCATAATTGTAGTCTTGCATCCTGCGGGTCTGGGGTTCAAATTTACACTACTACCTGCTCTATCCAGGAAACCCCAAGTCAAGAAATTAAAGCTGCCCTAGGCTGGTGGTTCTCTGTGACACTCGGCAGAGGCAAAAGCAAATTATCTCTGGACAGCACACTATCAACCCAGGCCCCTTAGGTTCCTTACAGGTTTAGAGCAGTCAAATAGAGCTCACAATTAAAAATGTTTTAAGACACATGAGGAACAGTGAGAATCATCACAAGCAACCAATAGTAGAATTATACCCAGAAGGATTTGAGACACTGGAATGATTAGATACGATATATGAAATAATGAAATAAATCAAGGAACTGAAAACTCAAGTAAGAAATAGAGACTATTAAAAATGACCAGGCCAACTTGGGAAATAAATAAATACATAAAACCTTTTGAAATGGAAACTCAAATCATTGAAGTTTAAAGCCCGATGAAATTGGTTAAACAAGTGAATAGAGAATTTGTGATTTGGAAGACAGATCTAAAGAAATTCCTTACAGTGCAGCACAGAGACAGAAGGATGAAAACTGTGGCAGAGACAAAAAGGCAGGGAGGATAGAACGAGAAGGTGTAAATTATGCCTAATTAGAATTCCTGAAGCAAAAATTTAGGGACAGGCAATCTTTTTTTTTTTGTCTTTTGTCTTTTTCCGTGTCCGGCAACGGATCGCAACCTTCGGTGTTGCTCCCGCGCCTCGCTCAGCCAGTGAGCGGGAACCGGTCTGTATGTGGGATCCGAACCCTCGGGCGGGAGCGCCGCTGCACTTCCCAAGCAGTGCACTATAGCAGTGCGCCACCGGGCCGGCCCTCAGGCAATCTTTTGAGAAATAATGGCTAAGAATTTTTCGAAATTGATAAAAGACATGAATCATCAGATTCAGTAATCACAAGAAATCCAAGCAGGACAGGTAAAAATGAATTCATATCTAGACACATCATAGTGAAACTGCAGAAGACAGAAAAAGATTTTTTTAAAACACTACAGGAAAACAATAGATCACTTGTTCAGAAACAACAAGCAGACCATCAGGAACCTTTTCAACCACAACAATGGAAGCCAGAAGGAGGTAGAATAGCATTGTCAGCATGCCGAGGGAAAACAGCCGTCTGCCTGCAATTCTTTTTTTTATTTTATTTTACTTTATTTTATTTTAATCTTTTTTATTTTTATTTTATTTTATTTATTGTATTTTATCCATATACCTCCCCCTCCCACCCATCAACATCAAATCTGTTCACTTGTCTTAACAAGTTCAAGGAACTGTGATTGTTGTGTCTTCTTCCCCACACCCCCTTTCTTTGTGTATTTATTTATTTTTAGTTCCCACAAATAAGTGAGAACATGTGGTTATTTCTCTTTCTGTGCCTGACTTATTTCACTTAATATAATTTTTTCTAAGTCCATCTGTGTTGCTGCAAATGGCAGTATTTCACTCTTTTTTATAGCAGAGTAGAATTCCATTGTGGAGAAATACCACAGTCTCCGTAAGAGGACAAGATCCACATCAAACAAAGCTAAATTTACTATTACACGCCTTCACTAAAGGACCAAAGGAAGAAGGAAAATGATTCCAGAAAGATCTTGGGTAGAAGAGGAAATTGAGAACAGAAAATCGTATACATTGAGGCAAAGTTAAACACGCATCAATTCTATTGACAATAATAATGACTCATACTGGGATAAAAAAATAATTTGGAACTAAACTAGTGGACATTGATAACAAGTAAGGCATGGAAGGTGGAAGAAGGGTGACTACCTTTGGGTATTAAAGGCACCCGTTAAAATTTTTCAGAGTAACCACTTAAAACGAGAGTGTAAACTTTTAAATCAATAGAAAAGGAAAATGAAATGTTTAAAAAATCTTGATCAGACTTGAGCAAGGCATGAATGAGTGACACCTTGAGTGTCAGAGTCTGGTGCAGAAGGCAAGCAAATAAGGACATAATTCTATTGACAACATTATAACTGTACAATGAAATCAGTATTAACAAGAATGCGGGGAGGTGGGCTGTCATAGTCACAGCTGCTCTGAGTGGAAATGGGTACAGTTGCTCCACAGGACAACGTGCCATTAACTTCCCCACATTCCCCTCTCACTGCCAGGCCCATACAGCCGTGCACCCATGAGCAGGCCTGGGCAAAGGCAGTGCATATGAGCATGTCACTGCAGCATTGTGTGACCGTGGAAGACCCAGGAACAGCCTAAATACCCACTCTTAAAGGAATGGCTAAAATTGCAACTGTTTCTCTACAGTATAAAGGAGAGCAAGCTATGTCCTAATAGCTAATAACTCACCCTACACACACACCTCATCCCAAACAGAGGTCTCCCAGCCCGGGATACCTCATAAGTATGCAATGAATGTGAACTGAACCAAACTGAGTTGAGCAAATTACCACAGAGAGGGGTCAGGAGAAACAGGGATCTAGAACTTGTAGCCAAGACGCGCTTTCAGCAGAAAGAGAATAAGCCAGGAGCAAGTCCCTGGCTGACACTACAGGGACGCTTCATCCACAGGGATCAGGGCAGAGGCTGGGGGGGAGCCCACAGACCCCTCCCAGGCACATCTGGTGCGGAGGTGCTTACCCTCCTCTGAAGCCCACACCCGAGGGGACCTGCAAGTTCAGGACCAGACCGGGGCTACCAAGAAGGTGGAAAGAAAAGGCTGGAAAAGGCCCAGGCAGCAGGCCCCCATCCTTTCCTCCTTTCTATACTATCTGTGATTGTCTTCCTGTTTGACCAAACTTGTCAAGTGTGTTTTTGAAAGCTCCTATCTATGAGAAGAGTTATGGGGGATGGGGGTCCGATCTCTCAGGGGGCCATGGTGACCACCCAGCCCACAGTTTCACCTCTGCCCTGAACTCCCAGAGAGGGGAATGTCTGCAGTATTGGGGCCCTAGGGCTCACTTCCTCCCAGGCTTCTCTCCCACGGGAGGCCTGCAGGGTTAGGTCAGTCTCAAGTGTGCGTGCGTGCTTGTGTGTGTGGGGGGGGGGGTGTTTCTCCAATTTGACTGTTATCTGGCCACACATAAAACTGTCCCCCACTATGTACTGAGCACATTTTTGGTTACTGGAGATGAATCAGCTCCTTTCTGTTCCTTAGTCCTTGACTACCTCTCCTAACTCTTCACTCACCATTCTGTACTTTACACAGAATATGAGTATATCCCTACACATGGCAGGCTGTTTCTGACTTCTGAGCCTTTACTCAATGCTTTTCTTCCTGCCTGAGACTCCTATCCTATCTTACCTGGTTAATGGTTATTTGTCTTTTAGATTCAACTCAGGGATCACTGCCTCCAGGAAGTCTTCCCTGACACCCCTCCATTCCGAGTTGGGCTAGGTGTCTCTCTTTAGGATTTCCATAATGCCCTGGGCTTATGTCTACTCTGAAACATGTATCAATACTAAAACCAACATTTATGGAGCTCTTCCTATGTTCTAGGGACGGTATTAAGCAGTAAGTATATATTAATGCTTTTAGTTTTCATATTATTCTTATGAAATAGGAGAGCTTCTAGCTGCCTTCCTCCTTTCTTACTAACAATAACAATGTGCCCAGCTTAATAATTATATTTCATTCATAACCCTGCAATTAAATTCTGATCAATGGGTGTAGCTGAAAGTTTTTAGGCAAGAATTATGGGGAAACCCTTTACAGGGTGGCTGATGCAGCTGGAAAGCACATCTTCCTGTTCCTCTTTATCTTTGAGCCTGGGATGTTGACATGATGGCTGGAACTGCAGTAGCCATCTTGCAACCATGAGACAGTCTTGAAAAAAAGAAGCCACATTCTAAAAACAGTGAAATAGAAAAATAGAAGAAGGAGCAACACTTCTGATATGGCCAAGTAGACCATCAGACCAAACCTCTCAGCAATTATAACTATTGACAAAATAAAAAAAAAATATCCAGAGGCACTGGAGGGTAAACAAAAGAAGGCAAATTTTGGAGGGGAGTTAACATTTGGAAGAAGAGATGGGGCACAGGGTGTTTCCCATTTTTATGGCTTTTCACTTTCAGGAAGTTCAAAGTCATCTTGAGCACACACTGAGCAGTGAACACCATGTGGGGTTCTAGAGCTCTTATAGCAAACTCAGTGTTTTGGCTTTAAGAGCAAGAAAACAGAGCTTGGGGAAATCTCAGCTGCTGGAAAGTAAAGGAGTAATCCCAGAAAGTAGATAGCCAGAGATGAAGAGCCCTGAATTCTATGAGTGAAGTCTGCCAAATCTCTGGCTGATTGCTGAACCATACGTTCACAGAGCAGGCTCAAAGCTGCCCAGCTAATGACAAAAGAATTCATTTGCATTACTTCCCCAGAGGCAAAGTTTGCAGTTGGAATCCAACCAATTAATTACTAGTTAAAACCAAAAATCAGCACTCTCCATAAGAATATAACAGAGTCCAGTGCTTCCACAATATCACACAATGTCCAACATACAAAAAAAAAATTATCCAACATATGAAGAACAGGAAAACATGACTAACTCCTGAGAGAAAAGACAATTCATGGAGACCCAGGTGTTGTTAGCAGACAAGTGTTATAAGTGTGGTGAGGACGTAAGGAACATGTGCTTGTAACAAGTGAAGACGAAGAATGTCTGTGCTACTGCCTCTGGCCAGCGTACCTGCAGCAGGCGGGGTACCTGAGCAGAGCTGGGATTGACAGGAGAGGGGGAGAAAGAGAGAACAGAAAGGAAGGAGAAAAGGGAAAAGGAAAAGAATAAGGAAGGGCAAGGAGAAGAAGAGAAAGTGGAGAGAGAGGCAGAGTAGCAGGAGCATGGGTTCCAGTGGGTGGAGAACAGCCTCCTGGGAAGGGATGGCTGACCCCTGTGACCTGAGAGTCACCTTCATCGGTGTGCCTTGGTCTTCATCCTGTCACCCTGAGCCACTGTCGGAAGCATTGTTTACCCTCTGACTGTCCAACTGCAGCCTCCTCTAGCACTGCTGCATCCAGCAGGGGCAATCCAGTACTCACCAAAGTCACAGGGAGAGGAGCAGGGAACAACATGCGGGCACTGCTGTGAATTAGGGTAGCCATAGGATAGGACTGCACAACTGCAAAGCCCCTTCCCAGCCCAGCTCCCAGCTTCCATCCATGCGCTGGGCGCCATCAAGTCTGAACTTATGGCAGACTTGCACTCCGCAGCTCCCAGGATGGCTCTGACTGGATGGCTGGTGCGCCAGACAGTGGAAGTGGAAGGGGGTTATATTTGTGTTGAGAGTGCCCTTGGGGTTCTGGGAGGATGCTGGGTACATGCAGAGAAACAAAGAAATTCAAGATGCAGTTTCTGCAAATGCAGTAGCAAAGTAGTAGAACTTTGTTAACCAGCAGCAGCAAACAGGATGCTGATGAACTTCGATGCCTAAGTGACTTCTGTACCCTCTCAGACATCTTCACAGCTGTAGAACCCTCATAATGGTTCTATGGGATTGCTATGACAGATAGTCTTCTCTTCCGCTCTATCTATGTAAAAACTGAGGCCTTCAGAGACTGAGGGCTGGTTTCAGTTTGCACAGTGACGTACAATGAGTAGTGCATGTAGGTGTACAGCCCCGGAGTCCTGTTTCCCATCCACTAGCCAGACAGCTAGGTGCTTTCCCCTTACCACACCTCATTATCCCACACTCCTACTAGTGCTTGTGATATAGGCTGCCCATCGCCATCAACTATGAGCTCTTAGAGGGTAGGGACTGTGTCCCTTTACTCTTCTGTCTCCAGAAGCCATCACAGAGCAGACAGAGACTTGGGAAGTATGATGTAAAAGCTTAAATCAACCTTGAAAGAGAAGCCTGAATTGCAGGGCAAGGCCGACATTCTCCCACAGTCATCCCTTCTCTCCCAACAAGCATGTGACTGCGCAGCTGCTTGGGGAAGCAGCCCCCACAGCACTGGAGACCACCAGTGTAAAAACAATCCACGACATCTTTAGGCAAAGGAAATTGAAACCAACTAGCATGGTTGGCAATCTTTTTTTAAATTTAACATCACTCTAAAAACAGGCCGGCAAAGCAATCCGCTCAGAAGCGAGGGAGCTGGAATGCATTTAGAAGCTCTGAGGTTGTCCAGCTGGAACCTGCACATCCGAAGACCCCACTTCATTCCCGGGCCCTGACGAGCTGATTGAGCTGGGACAGGAAGAGTAACTGGTGGGTGATTGCAAACTATCCAGTGTCAGCTCATTTTTCCGGGAGGAAGCTGTCAGGACCAGACCTCCGCAGAGTGCCTGGGACCTCTGGTTCTTATTTTTCCCTTCGTAGGTGGGAGGATGAGAGGGGTGGCAGGGAGTGTCACCCTTTCCCCATCCAGCTGGACACTTCCAATCAGATGTCACCAGCTCAGGGTCTCCACGTTCCCAGCTCCTGAAGGCCTCAGACATGGGGAGTAGGGATCACCTAATGCAAAACTAAACTTTTTTATTATTATTATTTTAAATTTTATTTTTTTATAGCTTGAACACTTAACATGAGATCTACCTTCATAACAAATATTTAGTGTACAAGATGGTATTGTTGACTGCAGGGGCAATGTTGTACAGCAGCAGGTCTATGGAACTTATGCATCTTGCTTAACTGAAACTTTAGGCCCATGATTAGTAACTACCCCCCTTCTCCTCACCCTCCACCCCCTGGAAACTACCATTCTACGTTCTGTCGCTATGATTTTTACTATTCTACTTACATCATATAAGTGGAATGAACAGTATTGTATTTGTCCTTTTGTGACTGGCTTGTTTTACCTAGTATATTGTCCTCAAAGTTCATCCATGTTGTAGCATGTATCAGGATTTCCTTCCTTTTTAAGGCTGACTAATATTCCATTGTATGTTACCATATTTTCTTTATCCATTTATCTGTCAGTGGACATTTAGGTTATTTCCATTCCTTGGCTACTGTGAATAGTGTTGCAATGGACGTGGAAGTGCTAATATCTCTTTAATATCCTGACTTCAGTTCTTTTGGATAAATACCCAGAAGTGAAACTGCTGGATCATATGAACTTCTAGTTTTAATTTTTTTGAGGATCCTCATATTGTTTTCCATAACTGCTGCACCATTTTACATTCCCACCAACAGTATGCAAGGGTTACAATTTCTCCTCATTCTCATCAACACTTCTTGTATTTTGATTTTTTTACAATAGCCATCCTGAAGGGTGTGAGGTAATATCTCCTCACACATCGTGATGGGTGTATGGTTTTGATTTGCATTTCTCTGAAGATTAGGGATGTGGAGCATCTTTTCATATACCTGCTGGATATTGTATGTCCTCTTTGAAGAAATGTCTATTCAAGTCCTTGGACCATTTTTTAATCAGGTTGTTCATTTTTTGCTATTGAGTTATAGTATAGGAGTTCCTTATATATTTTGGACATTAAACCCTTATTACATATATGGCTTGCAAATGTTTTCCCCCATTCCATAGGTTGCCTTTCACTCTGTTAATTGTTTCCTTTGCTGTTCAGAAGATTTTAGTTTGATATAATCTCATTGTCTGTTTTTGTTCATGTTGCCTGGGCTTTTGGTGTCATATACATGAAGTAATTGACAAGACCAATGTCATGATGCTTTTCCCTTATGTTTTCTTCTAGGAGTTTTACAGTTTCAGGTCTTAGGTTTTAAGTGTTTAATCCATTTTGAGTTGGTTTTTGTATGTGGCATAAGATAAGGATGCAATTTCATTCTTTTGCATGTGTATATCCAGTTTTCCCAGCACCATTTGTTGAAGAGATTATCATTTCCTCATTTTGCATTCTTGGCACCCCTGTCAAAGATGTTTTGCTATCTATGGGTGGATTTATTTCTGGGTATTTCACTCTGTTCCACTGGTCCATATGTCTGTCTTTGTGCCAATACCATACTGTTTTGATTACTGTATCTTTATAATATAGTCTGTAAAACTTCAACATAATAAAGGCTATATATGATAAACCCACAGCTAACATTATGTTCAATGGTGAAAAACTGAAAGCATTTGCTCTAAAATAAAGAATAAGACAAGGATACCCACTCTTGCCACTTTTATTTAACAATGTACTAGAATTCCTAGTCAGAGCAATTAAGCAATCAAAAGAAATAAAAGGCATTCAAATCAAAAAGGAAGAAATAAAATTGTCCCTGTTTGCAGATGACATGATCTTATATAAAGAAAACCCTAAAAATTCCATCAAAAAACTATTAGAACTAATAAATTAATTCAGTAAAGTTGCAGGATACAAAATCAACATAAAAGAATCAATGTGGGACCAGCTCTGTGGCTCACTTGGGAGAGTGCAGCACTGGTAGCACCGAGGCCATGGGTTTGGATCCTATATAGGGATGGCTGGTGCACTCATTGGCTGAGTGTGGTGCAGACAACACCATGCCGAGGGTTGCGATCCCCTTACCAGTCAAAAAAAAAGAATCAGTTGTGTTCCTTTACATTAACAATGAACTATCTGAAAAAAGAATTAGAAAAACAATCCTACTTATAATGGCACCAGAAAGAATAAAATACTTAGGAATAAACTAAACAAAGGATGTGAAAGATTTGTATACTGGACAGTACAAAACATTGATGAAAGTATTTTTAAAAGACATAAATAAGTGGAAAATGTCCTGTGTTCATGAATTGTAAGAATTAATATTGTTAAGATGTCAATACTACCCAAAGTAATCTACAGATTTAATGCAATCCCTATTAAAATCCCCATTTTATTCACCCTAAAATGTGTATAGAATTTCAAGCAACCCCAAATACCCAAAATAATCTTGAAAAAGGAGGACACCAAGGTTGAAGGACTCATACTTTCTGATTTCAAAACTTAGCACAATGCTACAGTAATCAAAACAGTGTGGTACTGGCATAAAGACAGACATATAGACCAAAGAAACAGAACAGAGACCCCCAACATAAACCCTTGCCATATATGACCACGTGATTTTTGTCAAGGGTGCCAAGACCATTCAATGGTGAGAGGACAGTCTTTTCAACACATGGTGATGGGAAAACTGGATATTCACACAAAAGAATGAAGTTGGATCCTTACCTTATATTATATGCAAAAATTAACTCAAAATGGATTGAAGATCTAATTGTAACAGATAAAACTATAAACTGTTGCAAGAAACATAGGGCAAAATCTTCATGACTTGGATTTGGCAGCAATTTCTTGGATATGACATCAAAGGTACAGGAAACAAAAGAAAAAAATAAATCGAACTTCATGAAAATGAAAATTTTTGAGCATCAAAAGCCAGTATCAGCAGAGGAAGGCAACCCACAGAATGGGAGGAAATATTTGCAGATTGTATATCTGAGAAGAGATTAATATCCAGAATACATGGAGAACTCCTAAAACTCACCAACAAAGATATGAACAACCTGATTCAAAAATCGGCAAAGAACTTGAATGGACATCTCTCCAAAAAATGACATACAAATGGCCAATAAGCACATTCTGCTCTCCAACTTGCTTTTTTTCCCCTTAACAGCAATGTGACAAACATTGAGCTAAGTGCTTGGTAATTTACTCATCAGAATGACCCTATTATGTAGATATTATTATCCACATTTTCAGATGAGGAGAAAAAGCTAGAGAAGTTAGATAACTTTCCCAAGTTGACACAGTCAGTGAGTGATAGAATAAGATTTAAACCTATATCTCCAAAACCCATACTTGGGTATTTCTGGGAAAATTGGTATGGTAAACCTTTTCTCCCTCTTTTTAAAAAATGTATTTTATTGAGGCATAACATACAACAGAGTACACAAATGTTAAGTGTACAGTTCAATTAATTTTTACTTATACCTACACATTAGAACCATTATCCAGATTAGGATATAAAATATTGCTAGCATCCCAGAAAGTTTTCTCATGCCCAGTCCCAGCCAGCACTCCCCATTTCACTGAGCAAACACTACTTTTTTCAGAGAGGAGTTTTTCCTGTTCTTTGACTTTCTCATCAATCATACTGCACATACTCCTTTATATCTGGCTTCTTTTGTACAAGATGTCTATGAGATTTATTTACATTGTTGTGCGTATCAGAAATTCATTCTCTTTTTATTGATGGGTGGTATTCCACTGTATGAATACAGTCATGTGCCACATAATTACATTTCAGTCAATGATGAACCACATATACAACGGTGGTTCCATAGATTATAATGGAGCTAAAAAATCCCTATTGCCTAGTGACATCATAGCCATCATAACATCATAGCACAATCACTTTGTGTTTTTGTATAAATCTAGTGTACCTAAGTGTACAGTGTTTATAAAGTCTACAGCACTGTACAGTAATGTCCTTGGCCTTCACATTCACTCACCACTCCCTCACTGACTCACCCACAGCAACTTCCAGTCCTGCAAGCTCCATTCATGGTAAGTGCCCTATACAGGTGTACCAGTTTTTATCTTGTATACCATATTTACTATATCTTTTCTATGTTTAGATATAAGAATACCATTGTGTTATAATTTCCTGCAGTATTCAGTACACGCTGTACAGGTTTGTAACCTAGTAGTAACAGGCTATCACATACAGTGTAGTAGGCTATACCATCCAGGTTGGTGTAAGTATACTCCACGATATTTGCACAATGACAAAATCCTTAATAACACATTTCTCAGAATGTATCCACATTGTTAAGCAACACATGACTATATATTCTGATTTGTCAGTTTTCCTATAGATGGATATTTAGGTGCTTTGAGTTCTGAACTATTGTGAATAAAGTTGTTATGAACATTCTTATACCTGTCTTTATCTTGACATAAAACATCTCTCCATTTATTTAGGTGTATAACTCAGAGTAAAATTGTTGGCTATAAGGTAAGCATATGTTTAGTTGCTCTGGATAATGCCAATTAGTTTACCAAAATGGTTGGGCCAAGTAATACTCCTACCAAGCCAACCAAGAAGTGTAGGAGGATCCCAGTTGTTCCATCGCCTGGCCAGTACTTGGTATTATCAAGTTATAGATATTGTTTGTTTGTCTGTTTGTTAGTTTGTTAGATATGGGAGGGGTGAATAGAGCTTTCTCATTTTGGCTTTCATTTACATTTCCCTCATGAGTAATAATGTTGAGAACTTTTCCACTTGGAGATCTAATTTTGAGAAATATCTGTTTAAGTGTTGCTCATTTTTTAATTGAATTGTATGTCCTTTGTTATTGATTTTTAAAATTCTTTATATATTCTAGATACAAGTCCTTTGTTAGATATATATATTGTAAACATCTTCTTCTAATCTGGAGCTTGTCATTTACTTTTCAAATACTGATGTTTTACAAATATGCTTTTTTGTGCATTTTGTGTCCTGTTTAAGAAATCATTTACTATCTGAGGATCATGAAAATATTCTCCTGTTTTCTTCTAGAAGCTTTATTGCTTAACCTTTCATATTAAGATTATAGTCCAGCACTGTCTGGTTAGTTTAGTTGGTTAAAGCATGGTGCTGATAACACCAAGTTTCAGGGTTCAATCCCTGTATCAGCCAGCCACAAAGAAAAAAATCTGTACTCCATTTTAAATGGATTTTTATATGGTGTGAGGTAGGGAACAAGGTTTCCCTTTTTTTATATACAGATATCTAATTAATTTAGCATCATTTTTTTGTGAACACCATCCCTTCCCCCTACTGAATTGCAGTGGTGCCTTTGGTGTTGTGTTCTATTAGTTTATTCTCCTATCCCTATGCCAATACTACATTATCCTAATTACTGAAACTTTATAGTAAATCTTGAAATATGGCAGTAAAAATCCTCCAAATTTGTTTTTATTCTTCAAGATCACTTGGCTATTGTAGGTATTTTGCTTTTCCATCTAAAGTTTAGGGTCAATTTGTCAATATGCACCAAAAAAAATCTGCTAGGATGTTGATTAGGGTTGAATTGAACCTATAGATCAAGTTAGAAAGAATCCACATCTTAATACTCCTGAATTTTCCAATTCATTGACATGAAACATCTCTCCATTTACTTATGTCTTCTTTAAGTTCCCTCAACACCATTTATGGTTTCCAGTCTGGTACATCTTTAATTAGATTTATTTTAGGTATTTAATTTTTTGATTCAATTATAAATAGTGTCTCTTTTTAAATTTCATTTTCCAATTGCTTGTTGCTAGTTATAGAAATAAAAATAATTTTTGTATATTGCCTTTGTATCCAGTAATCTTACTAAATGTGCTTATTGATTACATTAATAAGTACCAATAGTTTGTAGATTTTGAGGGGGGCTCTACATATACAATCATTTTTCTACAAATAAAAACATGTTTACTTCTTGCTTTCCAATTCTTATATCTTATTGCACTGGGCAGGCCCTTCAGTACAATGTTGAAAGGAGAGGTGATAATGGACATCCTTGTCTTGCTTCCCATCTTAAGAGGAAAGTGCCTAATATTTCACCACTGAGTATGATGCTAGTTATAGGATTTTTGATGATAGCTATAGGGTTTTTTTCTGTAGATACCCTTTATCAGATTGAGGAAGTGCCTTTCTATTCTTAGTTCGCTGAAGGTTTTCACAATAGATGGATGCTAAATTTTATCAAATATTTTTTAAACATTTAGTGACCTGGGGCCGGCCCGGTGGCGCACTGCTACAGTGCGCCGCTTGGGAAGCACGGCGGCGCTCCCGCCCAGGGTTCAGATCCCACATACAGACCGGCCGTAGCCGGTCCCGGTCCGGTACGGGCGCAACACTGAGGGTTGCGATCCGTTGCCGGTCACGAGAAAAGACAAAAAGACAAAAAAAAAAATTTAGTGACCTACTGAGCACAAGTAATACAACAAATCAAATCATGATAAACTCTTTGGAGGGTCTTAAAATGAAAGATGCTGGGATTTTTATCATCATCCTCTTGGAATGTCTATATGGAAATAGAAAAACTAAGTGATGGAGCTGGTGAAGGGTCAATGAAAGTCTATTACAGAGATCTTTGTCTACTAGAGATTGGGAGGGAGTGCCTTTTTTCCAGTCCAGATTTTTCAAATATTATTACTTTTGTGTCAGTATTTATCCATTTTGGTTAATATTGGTGTTTCCCAGGCATTAGGATACAGCTCTTTTTCTTGGATCTCCCTGCCCTTGGGGAAAAAAGGTGCTGGGTTCTCTAGGACCCAAATTTCCCCCATCACCAGCCTCCTCAGACGCAGGTGGTTGAACTGTGCCTGGAGAAGAGTGAGGCAAGTACCTCCTCTTCCTCCCACTTTCCTCCCAGCAAGTCTCTGGGACCTTCAGGTGCCACCTCAGCATTCAAATCAGACTCTGTAAGCCCCATCCACCTACTCCCTCGCTTTCCCTAACCCAGAGTGGGAGACAGGAGATTGGCATCGCTTATGTGTGGTGGGGTGGGAAGTACTGCTGAGTGATCTGGAGGCCCAGGAAAGCCCACCACATAGACTGCCCCTCCCAGCCCAGTCTCAGGAACTTAAACATTTTCTTGTCTGGGATCACTCCCTTCTTGAGGGAAGTTCAAATAACCTCATTAGCAGCCTTCAGAATTATCTACAAAAATTAATAAATATCCTAACCTTTAGATGTTGCAATCTGGGCACAGACTGTCACAGAACAGACCAAGGAGGGTCAGCAAAACTTGGGGAACAAGACCTCCCGCACACCTTCCTAGCTAAAGACCATCACCAGTTCCCTTAAAGAGAGAAGCTGGGCGTTGACAAAAACTCACTCTGAGTCACTGAGAGTTAACCCCATAGCACACTGTAGTATGTTCAGTAACTCCCAACTACACCTTCTGTGGTCTTCATAAAGTCTTGACTTAAAGAGCCTCTCCCCCAGATACTGATAAATAAGATGCCTGGACCAGATGGATCCTACCTGGGTGTTACCAGAAAGATTCTGCTGTCCAAATTGAACCAAACCGGACAATCAGCTGGAGTTTGTCTTGGAGCTAACAGTCGTCCTGGGTGTGCTCTACATTTCTGCACTCAGAGCCTGGGCTAGGAATTCTCCCATCTTATTATCACCATTCCTTCTCCCGGATCCAAACTACACATCCATACTGAGCTATCCTCCGCAACTGAGCCCGAAACCTCCACCTTGACATGGGAAAGTGGCCCATCCTTCAAATGGCCCTGTCTCCACAAAACCTTCTCTGATAACCTTGGTGGAGGTGATAACCAACTCCTTGAATGATCAGGGAAGTAGCTGTTTGTTTTTTCACGTACCACTCGCTGTCCTATAACTGCCCTCTCTATTTGTCTTGTCCTTTATTTTCCTAACTTGCTCCTTGAGATCAGAGACCAGGTTTTACCATTCTTGGTAGCAACTTCTGCTCTTTGAACATGTCTGGGAACATTATAGAAAATTTGATGGACTAAATGCTGCCTCCTGGATCACTCCTGGCCCTTTCAGCATGCCTGGGATGTCCTGTGGGCCAGCACCCTGGACACCCACCATTATAAGAAGCAGGGTCCTTTGACTGTGCTCCATCAGTTAAGCCGTGGAAAGCTATTAGTCCTACTCTGAGTGCTGAACAACTTTGCCTTGGGAAAACATGCCTCCTGGAACCAAACTGCAAGAGTTGCTATTTGGACAGGGCTCTGCCTAGGTGTGGCAACTCTGAGGAGCTGGGCCAGAGGCTTCAGGAAACCCCACAGGGGCGTGTGGTGTGAACATTGCATTTGGCACGCAGCATGCCAGAGGAATCCAGCCAGCAAGAAAGCAGCCTGCCTGCTCACCGACCACTCTCTCCTGAGTCCAGAACATTCGCAAAGCTAAGAGCTTTGGCACAAGGCTGCTCACATCCTTGCCGGCATGGGTTTATGGATATTAAAAATGTGCTGATGCAAATCACCATGCAAACACGCCTCACTAGAAGTGCTGCGTGCAGAAACACTGCTCCCTCTATCATCTCTTCCACCTCTGTTGGAAACGCTCACCCACCGATGATGCGGAGATTAGTGGGGCGTCAGCCTGCTGCGTGTTTTTAGGCTGCCTGTCAGCTCCCATCAGCTACAGCTAGGGCTTCAGAGGAGGCTGAGGCACACCCCAGTGACCCTTCCTGAGGCCCATGGGCAGTGTCTGGGGCAGGAGAGTGGCTTGGGAGTGGGAAAGAGCCCACCCCCTTGTCAGACATTTTCCCGAGCATCCAGGCTCTAGCCATTGGCCCATCATAATAGGGTGGCCAGCACCTCCACAGTGTGCTCTCCCATGCTGGCAAGAGGCATCAACACAAGGCCAAGTCCTTATTGCCCTGGGACCACCACTCTTACCCACTTTCTCTTCCCACTCCCTGCCCTCTCGCTCTCCTCCCTATAGACTTGCCAGATAAAATGCAGTCCCACAGGAAAGACGGAAGGTGGGCTAAACAATCCCTGCCCTCAGGAGTTCTCAGTATATCCAGGAAGGTGTCATATCTGGATACAGAAATCACAGCTTGTAAACATCTGTGAGGAGGGTTTGGGATGCTCTGGGGGCTCAGAGGACCCCTCTGCTGGGAGATCAGGGAAGGCAACATGGAATAGGAAGTACTCGAGCCTTGAACCACAGGAGGCTTTAAACACACAGAGACTGGGAGATGGCATCCAGGTGGGGGGAAAGGCCAGAGCAAGCGCAGAGAAGTGGGAACACACATGTCCAGGTCTGGGTGCTTTCCCACTCTTTGCTCATCCCTTCTCTGTGTCACCTTGTCCCCAGGCTACCTCACAAGACAGCTGCCATTCATCCAGGCACCACATCCAAACCCAGCCATGACCAGAGGCAGAAGAGACCAGAAAGGCCTGGAGCTCTTGCCAGTGCTGGGAAAGGAAGCTGGGAGGAGGCACTGGCAGGGGGAAGGAGTCCATCTCAGCCCATCTCTGACCCAGGAGCTCCTGCCATTGCCCCAGAGGATGGGGCACCCAGCTCCAACAGCAAGAACCTTGGCCTTCTGCCACCATACCTTGTCTAGTGCCTTCTGTCCACAGCGTGGTCTGGACACCCCAGCTCTGTGGATGGCAAAGGCTCTGTCTTATACGTCTGCCCACAATCAGCATGCTGTTCGGCGCTCATAACAGACTCAAAAGACCTCATCTGGAAAACAGAGAATTGTGATGCCCTCCACCCTCATTGGGTTGCTGTCAGCACTCCACTTGAGGCCACCGCATTGCATGGCTCCAGGAGGGTCTATCCACATGGCAGACAAAGGGAGCTGTGCAGGGCTGTGATCCTGGTCCTCTTTATGCAGCTTACAGTGATCAAGCGAGTGGGGCCAATATTTATGGGGAATCTCACCATGCTATATTACAGCTGCATTATCTCATGATTCTTGCTTACAGTGAGGCAGGGCACTATCTCATCCCTGGATGGGAAAGCTGAGGCACAGAGTAGATAAATAACTTGATCATTGCCACACTTGCAGCAAGTCACAATGTGGGATGCACACCCTGTCAGTGGGCCTCGGAGCCTAGGTCCTAAACCACTGTACCTCTCTGCCCCTGAGAAGACCCTGCACTCTCCCTCTGCAAGAAGTACTTTCAGGTTCCAAACCCTCAGAAGAGACCTCAGATTGTGGATGTACAACATGGTAGAGCAGGGGTTGCTTGGTGGCCACAAGTCCTCTCCATCCACCCACCCTGCCAATCGATCTTAGAGAGGAGCCTGAGGCCTAGACAGGGACGAGGGGCCCCTGCCTGTTGACCTCCCCATAGCAGGTCTGGTGCTTACCCCAGTACCCCCCTGCCTTCCAAGAGAGGCCTGCCCTCTGTGAGGGACCTAGGGATAGTCAGTAGCTATATCTGGGAGGTGCTACAGGTCAACGTGACTCTGGGCAAGAACCCAGAGTCTTTTGCTGGCCTTTTGCTGATGACTAAGCCTGGCCTGAGAAAATGAATCTCCCTCTCACCACCCAGAGGAGAGAGGAGAAGAGATTAATCCTCAGAGTCCACAGGCATCAGCAAACATCCAGAATTCCCCCCACCCCAGGGCCTGCCCTGGACCCAGGGACCACCACAGAAGGGGCATCCACCCTCCTCCCCAGCTAGAGGTGACCACACACCCTTGGTCTGCAGAGTGGAAGTGATGGGAGCCTGGAATTCTACCATATGTGTTCTTTTCTTTGGGTTGAATCCAGTATCAGATAGCTAAGTTTTTTCTTTAGGGTAGCATTGAAGAGGTTAGAGAAAGGGTAAAGTGCTAGCATATTCAAAAACAATGACAAGGTCTCCAAACAATCAGAGGTAGAACTTGGATTTTTAATAGAAAAATAATATTTTTAATTACCTACTAATTAATTAACTTACAGCCAATATCTCCAGGCAGGTGAGTCATGTTGATCTCATGGCTTCTAGCACCCCTGCCTGCTCATGTGTATGCCTCAGGTTGAATAGCCAGAGCTCAGAACAATTTTAGGACTAGAGTCTCAGAAGCAGGGAGAAGCTCAGGACTCACTCAGATCTCCAGGCAGGTGAGTCATGTTGATCTCATGGCTTCTAGCACCCCTGCCTGCTCATGTGTGTGCCTCAGGTTGAATAGCCAGAGCTCAGAACAATTTTAGGACTAGAGTCTCAGAAGCAGGGAGAAGCTCAGGACTCACTCAATCTGGTATTGGCACCTTTTCACCATAAAGGACCTCTCTTATTATTCCTCCCAATATCCTAGAAATTCTGGTGATGTCATCAAAGCCAATCAGCACTGGTGACTAGGATGGGTCAACCCCTGTGACCACACAGAGTTGGTGCAATTTCAGCCAAATGCCAGTATTCCTCATTTGGGGCAAACATTGGCTTTCTGATCAGCTTTTCAAAATGCTGAAAACAGTTTCCTACCACATTTATTACCATTCATCAACCTGAAAGCATCTTGGGCCTGGTTGCACCAACCTCAAAGACTTCCCAGCAACCCCTGGAGCAGTGCACACTATATAGCAGCCCTGAAACCACACACCATGTGGCTGGATGCCCCCAAGGGGAGGTTGGTCTTGTGGCCATCAGCCCTGGATGGGAACAGGGGCTGGTACCAGCCAGCCACCAAAAAAAATAAATAATATTGTAGCTACAGTTTTTAAAATTTTCATTAGCATATTTACAACTACAAATCATAATTATTCTTTAAGCCCCTTACCCAACTAATTGCTCCTCAAACCCCCTCCCGCCCTTCCCCCATCTCTAGTATCCTTAGGTCTGTTCCCTCCTGCTGAAAGTTCTGTGTATTACTGTGGTCCTTTCTTTCTTTTCAAAAGACACAGACTAACTGAACAGATTAAAAAGTTAGACCCAAGTATATGCTGTCTTCAAAAAACCCACCTCACCTGTAGAGACACACACAGACTAAAAGTGAAGGGATGGAAAAAGATATGCCATGTAAATGGAAACCAAAAATGAGAAAGAGTAGCTGCTCTTAAATTGGATAAGATAGACTTTAAACCAAAAACCATAAAAAGAGACAAAGAAGGCCACTATATATTGATAAAAGGATCTATCCAGCTAGAAGACATACCAATCATAAATATATACGCACCCAACACTGGAGCACCCAGATATATAAAGCAAACACTCTTAGACCTAAAGAAAGAGATAGACCCTAATACAATAATAATGGGTGACCAGAAACGGTAGCTTTAGTTTTGTATCTTTTTTTTACTAAACTTTACATTGCCTGAAATTTTTCATATCACTAAACAATTTCTAAAGTCTGCTTTGTTGTGGCAGACACAACAGATTGACTACTCAACGGCCATTTAGTCTTATGATCTACTTCCTTAACTTCCTTATTAAAGAAGCTGGAAAGGCAAATATTCTTATGTTCCCAGGCTCTTTCCCAGCTAGGGGTGGTCATTTGACGCTGTGACCAACCAATGAAAGCAGAAATCACTGGGTGGGTCTTCATGTAAAGCTCATAAAGAGGGATAAACGCCTTCATGCCTTTTTGCCTTTTCCTCCTCCTTCCTCTCTAGATGCTAATGTCATACCTGGAGGGACAGCAGTCAGCTTGTGGCTTTAGGATGAATGCAGGAACTTAGATGGAGCCTGGGTTCTTAATGACAGTTTGGGGCTGCAGCATCAGCCTGGAAGTGCCTACTTCTGGACCTCTTGTTATTGATGACACATAAACTCCTGCCTGTTAAAGCCACCGTGGTCACATTTTTGGTTCCTTGCTGCTGAATGCACACATATTATGTGAATGTATCACAATGTAACATTCCCTACTGACTTACTGCTATGGAAACTACATTGCCAAGAGTACCCCCGAAGTAAATCTTCATGTATTTTGCCAATTATCTACTTTGGCTTTATTCCTAGGACATGAACTATTAAGCCAAAGGGCAGGTAGTTTCAAGGGTTTTTTGGTTTGATTGTTCTGTTTGTTTCCTCTTGATGCATCTTTCAAGTGGCCATGCAGGCATGTTGTGCTGACATTTCTACTGGCTGCAGGTAAGTCAGGATGACTAACAGGTCATTTCCTGAAGCAGAAGCTGAGTCAGCCACTGCCCATTAAGGGAGATTGTCTCCAGGACTGCCCCAGCTGGGAGACTTGTTTGTGATCTGAGCTTTGCAGAAACACCCTGAGGAGGGAGAGGCTGGTTCTGATTGCAGAAGGGCCTGATGCCACCCTCACTCCTGCAACTTCTGCTAGGGCTCCCCATCTCCACAGGCTGCAAATTCTAACTCGGGGTCCCTCAACATCTACACCATTGACGTCTGGGATGGATAATTACTTGTTGTAGGGGGATGTCCTGTGTGTTGTAGGATATTCAGCAACAATACTGGCCTCTACCTAGCAGATGTCAGTAGCACCTGCTCTCTAATTATGACAATCAAAAAATGTCTCTAAATGTCTCTTGGGGTATGGGGGGCAAAATCAGCTCTGACTGAGAACCCTTGGTCTAACCTCTGACCTGCTTAAGGAATAGCTCAATTCCAAAAAGAGAGAAGATTCTGGTTCAGTTCAGAATTGGATAGGTTGTATGACAAGAGGTAGAAAGAGCTGTAGGTGGTGAGAAGGCTGCTCATCAGGCTGGCATCGAGGAAAGCTGGAGCATCCACTGACTCCCACAATAAGTGAGCCTGCGATAGAATAAAAGGCCCCACCAGGGTAGTGAGCACAAGGAGTCAAGAGTGGCCTGCTCTTGGGGGCCTGACAGATATGATAGGACACCCCATAGTGGCTGATGTGGTTCCTGCTAACCGGCTTAGTGTTGTTTTGAATCTTTTAACACCTCCAAGGTGCTGCCAAGAATTCTTGCATTTGAAAGTGAACCAGGTTGGGAACCACAATCCCAGCTTGAGTTCTGCAAATACCCCTCTCTAATGAGGGTTTTTTAACTGAGAAAATTGACAAACATTCATTGAGTGCCAGACCCAAAGCAAGCACTGAGCTGGGCGCTGAGGCTATGACACAGACACGCTGGACGTGATCCTGGCCTTCCCAGAGGCCACAGGCAGTTGAGGAAGTCAGACTGTTAAATAAGAGATTGCAAAAGTGAGACAGATTATCTGAGCTTTGGTTTGCTCATCTGTCAAGTGGTGAGAACTGTCTTCTCATCCACCCTCATGACTGGGGTGGTCATGAGCAATGCTTGTGGGATGCCATGCCCTGGGGAAAGGACAGACCAAGACACAGATAAGGCAGAAAAGTGGGGAAAGGGACAGCGACTGAACTCTGTGAGCACAAAGAGAAGGTCAAGCCCGTTCTATCCATCAAAGAAAGTGAGGCCAAACCCAGATCTGTCGCTGATCTCCCATGTCTCAGGTGTGACCAGGTACACTTTCCAGGCATCTGAGTCTCTCTAAAAACCCACAGCCTCATGTTGAGATGGACAACAAGCAATATGGGTAACATGATCATTGAGAAAGAAAGTCCATGTTTTGCAAGGCCCTTAACTTGGTGTCCCCTCCTGCCCTCCGGAGAAGTGTGTGTTGTGAGGCAGGAAGCAGAAGCTGCTGAAAGACAATCTCTCTTTCTCTTTTCATGGGCTCCTGAGTAAATTAAATTTCATAGGTTCAGCTGTGTGTGGTGGAGACCCTAAAATCAAAATGACTTAAAGATATATATTTATTTTGACCTCATGTGAATGTGTGAACAGGAATGGCCTGTCTGCTCCCAAAGTCACAGGGCCCAAGCCCCTTTTCTCTTGTTTGTCTGCCATCCCTGGAGTGTTGCCTTCATCTGCAGGGCACCAGATGGCTCTCCACCATGTCTGCATTCCAGCCACAAGGAAGAAGAGTGGGGAGAGGGCATGTCTGGGCCCTTCACGGACATGAGCCAGAAGTTTCTCCAGTGGTGTGCTGCATCCCACTGGCTCCAAGAGATGATTGTGCATATCTCTTCCCAACCCACATCTGTAGCTTGAAATCAGCTGTGGTGACAGTATTTACACCATAGAAATTGGTAAACACTGCAGTGAGGGCTGTATTTCCCCTGGAAAGCTGGTTGTTAAACACATACCAGCACACCCCTGTCTTCTGCTCAGAATCCATCAATGAGAACTTAGTGACAAGGTCACCCCTCAGCTGCAAGGGAAGCTAAGAAATTTTATCTCCAGCTGCACAGCCATGTGCCCAGCTACAAATCATACTACCGTGGCATAAGAGTAGAGTGGATCCTGGGAGCAACCAGCAGGCTCAGCCCCCAGATATGTAGAGGGGATTATGCCCATGGTCTTGGCAGAGAAGAAGGAGAAGGTGGGAATATTTGGGAAGAGAAAGATAATTCCCCAAAGCCAACCAGGAGATGGTCTGGATACCACATATGGTGGAGGTGGTTTTGGTGACCCCTTCACACAGCCCAAATGGCTCCGGGCAGGTTCCCATGCATGCGGCCTGACCTGGTCCACAGGAAGCATCGGCCAGTCCCGAGAGAGCAAAGCACAACCCCCTGCCCACTTCCATGGCCATATGAGCCCTGAAGCCCTCCCCACCAGCCTGAGGTGAAGGCAAACACCTCCCACTTCCCCACTCCAGCAGCTTTCTCCAAAATCTCCCCAACCAAAATCCTTCTTTCTTCTCCAATTCCCTCCAGGATGAGAGGTTTTTAGAGTCATGAAACAAGTTTTCCAGGATTCCTTGGAAAAATGCATATCCTGGGCTGCCTTGCCACTCACTTTGGTGTTTGCTCTCCATTTTATCTCAGGAGCTCAGCTGAAACCTCCAGTCTACTATACTCTTACTCTGCTTTTGTTTGCAACGAGCTGAGGCCCAGCTACTGTGGACAATTGCAAACACATGATCCATGCCCTAGATGCAGCTGGTAACACTGAATGGTAATATTGATAAGCAACTGGGGGGTCAATTCCCAAACCCTGACAGTCATCCCAGTTCCTGGTCCCCATCTCAGAGGCTCTGCTTCTGAGAGTCCTGTCTTCCGTCATCCCAAGTCCATCCCCACCCACCTGAGCAGTATGGATTAGATGGTCCTGCCCAGGACCCCATACTTCAGATGGCTCTGCTGTAGCCCTTGTCTGGCTGTACTCCTGCTTCCACAATGAGGAGCTCACAGGCCCATCAGGACATGACTAACCACACATGACCCCCCTCTACAGCACGTCCCAGGTACCCAGGACTGGAATTCCCTGAGCCTCCTTCCAGGCCTGGGCAAGCTTCCTCCCTGATTCTGTCCTCCAGTAGCAAAATGAGCCACTGGTGTGTGTGTCTCAAGGCCCATGAGATGGCCAAGACTGGCTAATTGGTGAGAGGTGCCTACAGAGCCTGCACAGTGACTGGGGTGTCCCCATTCCTGCATGTGAGGCCCCTGATAGAGCAATGCCAAGCCAGGGGTGGGGAGAGAATCAGGGTGGGCTGTGAGTTGGGGGCTGGCCAGCCCTATGCTGCCACAGTGCAGCGCAGAATTCTGAGTCTGAGAATTCTAAATTTAAACCCAGTTTTCTATGTCATTACAAAGGTACATTTGTCAAAGTAAGAAAAAAGAAATATATTTCACTTGACTTTGTAAGCTTGATTTTCAAATATATATGCATATAATATGACGACCTTCATCTGTAGTCTAGCCCTGGGCCCCCAAATGTTAGGATCAGCCCACCCCTGAGAGCTCCTGTCTTTTGGCCCCGTGTTACTCAGACCGGAAAATGGTATTCACGGGTTACCTCCATCTCCAAGTAGCTCAGCAATCAGGCCGACGAAGGCAGGAACCAGCATCTGCTTTGTGCTTGCACAAGTGGCTTCCTTTTGCATCTGGAAGAGTATTCGCAAAGCATGAAACAGGTGGGTCCTTGGCAGTGGGGGGAGGGCAGACTTGGCTGTAGCTTGACAGAGTTGTTAAAGTCAGCAGGATCATTTGGCAGTAGAAGGGACAAGGCAGAGAGTGGGTGAGTGGGCCTGAAGATTTACTATTTAACATGTGCCCTTAATTGAAGAAAATCATTCACTTTGGCATGTAATCCACTGGAAGGTTCTAAGTGGAAACATTTGATATCATCTATTCCAATGGTTTCCAGGCTTTTTTTATCAGCAAAATCAAAAAGATTTATCAGAGTGAAAACGTACATGAAATCCCAATAGTAAAGTAGCCAAAAGTGATAAACAGGTTCTTCAGACTGTTTAAATCCTCGCTGATTTTTGGAAAATACTTCATATTTATAGGTATCACTAAAGTTCCTCCTCAGAGGTCTAGGT